>NW_027496067.1:0-113305 GCF_021521415.1 Bidens hawaiensis
AAAACAATCAGTTTCATAAATCGTGTCCAAATGCCCCCGAAAGCATACCCGAGAAGTCAAAACCAGAAGTGTTCCTAGACTCATTATTATTATTCCGCCATTCACTAACAGGCAAATTCCGATTCTGGATCATGAATTGGTAACCCAAATCGATATTTTGTTGCTCATCGTTGGCACCGACTACATTTCTTCCAGAAGAATCCGTTCCCGATAGGAAACTCAAGTTCGGAACCGATGGGCCCACACTTGGTGATGGCAACTTATTGCTAGAAACATCCACTTTTACTGCAGCATTTTCTTTCTTACCCTCAATATTAAATGTGCCAACTATCACCTGAAAAAAAATAACCAAATATTAATAGGTTAATGTTTATCTCTAACGGGCCAATCTGACACGCCCCTTACCTGAACCGGGCCCGCAGCTATCAGAGGCCCGTGGATGGTGCCTCCTATGATCTGGCCATCATTACTAGACAAACAAACACTTAATCCACCTGTGCTACCACCAAATTCGGTACGTACATAAGATCCACAAAGTGATATGATGTTAAACCGACCCTGATATCATAAAAACCATGAATCCATCAGTGTTATATTTTTAATTATCGCGCTTTTTATAACATTAGATTTATCTACCTCATAAGTAATATTGCCCCCAGATGAAACTGGCTGGCTTAGACACGCGTTAGAGATCAAACCTGACGCCGAGAGCACACACATCTCTTGCTTCCTTTGTTGCATAAATGACACTATTTTCTGGCTAATATCCTATCATAAGTTCAACACTGTTCACATCATGCACCCGCAACAAAAACTATAAAAGATTACTAAAAACAGTAAGATCAAGGAGCCATAAATGGCAACATATGCTCATTAGTTACATACTTACATCCGCCAGCCACTAAATAACACAGAACATATTTCATACCTCTCCGGCAGCCACTGAAATAATATGAGGTGTGAACCCTTGCCCCGTGTTCCCTAAGTGCATTCGAAAAATATATATTAGTTAGCGTTTATTGTTATATCATTACCATAGTCAGTGACGGATCTAGTATTTAAGGAGGGTGGGCAAAGTTCCACGGTACTAGCCCACTTACTAGGGTAAATTATTATTAAAATAAGTATATTTTCATATTTAAGCCTATATATATCTTTGGAGTATCTTTGGGATTGAGTTTGGAAACAATTTATTAATTTATTGGTTTTTTTCAAAATGCCGGTAGGTTAAAAGTTGTTTAGCAAACACAAAAGTCATTATTGTTTTAACTTTTGAAATAGTTAAAAAACTGCTTTCAAAAAACCACAAATCCTTACATTTGAAAATGATTTTTCAAAAAAAGCCAATGATCAATAAGTTGTTTTAAACATATTCTTATTATTGGCACTTTCAAGATAGTCAATGCCATGCTCCTTGTAACTTGTAAGTTTATTTTTAGCTTTCAAGTTAAAAATTATTTTAATTATATTTAAATTCTTTTTTTAATTTCTTTATTGTTGAATTGTCTTTTTCTTTCCGATTGTTTTTATATTAGATGATACAGAAAAAAAAATAATAACTATGTTGGGTTATATTTAACAATTTAAATATTATTTTAGTCTCGTTTTTTGGTTTTTACTCGATCCATTTTGATCGACCCATATATTGCAGGATTGCCCACCCTACAAAAATTCTTGTATTCATCACTAGCCATACTAAAAAAGTTAAAAAGATATAAATTGATCTTATTGTATTCCTGTATATAAATGTTTCAAATATATTATTCAAATGGAAGAGAAACACACACCAAGAGAAGATTTTTTGAATGAAGGAGAAGATGAGCCACTAACTCCCAAGGACAACTCTTTTTTGTTTCCTAAGGCTGGAACCGAGGTGGACGTAGAAGACGAAGAGAGTCTTTTCGCAGCTGCAGCTTGCTCGGGTGTCCCATACTTTCTAGGCCTTCCTCTTTTTCTCCTGACACCGGTCTCTAACGGAGAAGAGACGGCCGAGGGAGCTGAATTACGCGGGTAAAGCAGTTGAGATGGTCTGGGTTCGTTAGTGGTGGTTTGTAGCATTCCATTGGTGACAGTTGGTGATGGTTGTTTGTGTGGATGGCGTTGTGGTTGTGGGTGGTGGTGGTGGTGATAGTAAGAGGTTAGACCAAGGTCATCTCGTTCCATTTGGATGGCATCAGGAAAATAAGATTTATTTTTTTTATTTAAATTTTTATAATTTTTGGTCAGTTGAGATTGTGTTTTAACGGTTTTTTTTTGGATGAGGTTTTGATCCTCTGCCGCATGATTCGTGGAGTGTATGTACAGTTGATTAGTTTGACTTTCATAGTGTTGACTTTTGATGTATACAATAGGATGGTCAATGCTATCACGAGTAAAAGTAAACCGAGGTATTTAACGGAACAAATTGAATTTTGAAAATTTTGAAGCTGAATTCAAAAGGTTCAATAAGCATCTTGTCCGAATTTGATTCGGTTCAAGTTTGAATTGGAGTTGATGTGATTCCATTCAATTTTCTATAGTTCCTTTTTACCTAATAAAATTTTTATATTCTAAATATATATTTAAAACTATATATATATTTCTACTTAAAATTAACAATGTATATATATATATATATATCTAAAAATTGATAATTAAATTAGGTATCCTACAATCCATGATCAATAATAATTAATTTTTTAAATTTACTTTACCGATTTCCATCTAAATTCGAACATATTGAGTATTTTTAGTTGTCAAATGATTCAAACCAACGCGTCATTGCCGCAACATGTAAAATTATTAGCAAGCTAGTGAATAATTATTATACCCCATCAAATGCCAATTTATATATCTTTTTCAAATTTTTAATTTAACATTTTATACTATTAATAAAATATACTTTTTTTAACGGCCGAATTAATTAAAAGGACTAGTAGGTGATTAGTCACAAAACCACACCAAAGTTGCAAGCATATACATTCTACACACCAAATCACAAAGTGAAAAGGAAACCCACTTCTCTCAATCTAAGCCAATCAAATTTCCCTTATTCTTTATCCATAGAAACGAGAGTCGTCTTATTTCTTCTTTGATTCTAGTGATCAACACCTTTGATTGTAAAGAGGGTTTCGTTTCTAGCCTGTTCATAGACACCAACATGTCGTATGATTGATTGAACGACTCTACATTCGCCTCTATGACCTTTTACATTAAGGTGGATCTTTAGTAAATATTTTACCTCGAACACATAGATCGGTTGGATGTCGCACCAACCAGTAACAAATTGCCAAATAGCAGTGGCTACGTAGCATGAAATTAGTAAATGTTCCACCGATTCAAACAATTCCTTACAAAACGGGCATCGTTTAGTTTCATCAAGAGTGCTCGTTTAGCTCATTCAAGATTACGATTCTACTCATCTCCACCTTCCATCCGAGTAGGTTTACTTTCATGGGTACCCACTACATTAAAATTTTTAATAATATGTTTTTTTTCTAGTATCTTGAGTTTGTTAGGTTTTATAAAAAATTAAATACATGTTAATTTTTTTCCCCAATATTCCTGTATAAGTTTAATTGATAACAAACAAAGTTGTATTTTTGGATATGCTAAAATATTATCCCTCACTTGTGACCTAGTGGTAGAAAGGTTAAGTTTTTCAATTGATACCCGAGTTCATTCTCCACTTGTTACACTTTAGCACTGCGTTCTCAGGTTTAAAATATAAGAAAAATAAATGATAAGGTTAGATATGGGAAGAAAATAAAAGAAATTATATACTTAAAATACGTTCTCGAGTTAAAATAAAAGAAAAGAAAGTATTAATTACATTATTGAGTTAGATCGGAAGGAAAAGATAAGAAAAAATTTGTAACTTTACAATTATGTCCTCATAGCAACATGGAAAAGAAAATTGAGATAGGGTAAATTAATAATATTATAAAGTTTTCCTTCACAATCCGACCATATTTGGCAGAAACTTTTGAATGAAAAAAGGTCTAACTTTTCTTTCTATACTCTTTCTTTTCTTTAAAAAAAACTCAAGAGTGAAAAAAGAAAAAATTAAACTCAAGAATGTAGTGTACGTGTATATTGGTAATGAAAAATTTAAGTTAGGCTTTGCAAGTTTGTCGGTTCGAAGGGTTTTCATCCCACCATGTTTTATATCAGAGAGTTTTGCTCTTGTGATAACACAATTGTCAAGTGACACCAGACGATATGACTTCATGGAAAATTCTCAAACCGAACTCTAGTATTAGCATGAGCTCGATTAAAATAACATCATATGAGCAAAGAGTGTTGTCACAACATATTCACATTTCTAAAAGAAATTATGCTAAAAATGCTAAAATAGGGATTTACATTCTATATTTGCATAAAACAGGGAGAGTGATTCTTGCCTGGAATACATTTAATTCGTCAGAACTCTTCAAATCTATAATGCGATAGAAGAATAACAATGGTCAGTTCAGTTACTAGATAGATTTCATTCCTGCAATTGTTTTGTTTCCTTCTCTTATTATTATTATTATTATTATTATTATTATTATTATTATTCTGATTTGTGTATTATTATATTTTGTCAAACTTCTCAATTTTATTTATTTTGTCGATCTGTGTATTCTAGTAATCGATTGTACAATTTGAGTTTAGATGTCAAAATTGACAATGTTTTTCAACTATTTTTGAAATTGAGTGTCACAATTACTACTGAAATTGCAACAAGATCTTCTATCAGCTATGTATTTAATAGTATATAGGTTTGCTATCATTCATGATTTGAGTATCTACAGTTCAATTGAGAATCAGCAATGCAGGTTCTTTTTTATGTGCAGATCTGTGATTGAATGCCCAATTGCCTGTCTCTAACACAAGAGATCTATGACCTATCTTTTCAATTTTGGGCTGGCTGGCAAACGGGTCGGGTCGGGTGGGTTCTGGTTACGGGTCAGAATGGGTTCGGGTCAAAACTGGTCGATTTAAAAGGGGGGTATTTTTGTTTCGGATCAGGACGGGTTTAGGTCGGGTTGAACGGGGTTACGCAGGTACTGGCACCGGTTACACCTTTGACGCTGCTTTACGTGCATACTGACACAGGTTACACGTATTTGCGCCTGGTTGTGTGTGTACCGGCGCCAGGTTGCACGTCCGTGCCGAGTGGCGTGACCGATGCCGAGTTACGCTGTACCGGCACTGGGCTGCACGCTCCACATCAACCCATGCTGACCAGATTGAAAAATAACATCAACCTATTTTGACCCGTTTCATTGGAAAGGATTGTCTCAATCAACCCACTCTGGGAGAAAAAACCACCCGCATCAACCCATTTTCGGGATGGCGGGTCATAATTTTTAGGCCTAAATGGAGTTAGTTGCTGGTTAATTCGATAACATGTATGGTACTAGAAAAGATGTTAATTTACTAGCTAGACACAATAAAAAAAATGAAGCCAAATGTATGAACACTTTGTTTGTTTACAGGAGAAGCAAGCAAAGAAAGAAGCTTTTAGGAAGTATTTAGAGTCTAGTGGCGTTCTCGATGCTTTGACTAAAGGTTAGTTAACTCTTTTAACACAATCAAATGAACAGATATATATCATGTATTCTTTTCGCCCTCGGATACTCATTAAAAACTTTTTATTATTACTTGTAGTTCTTGTGGCTCTATATGAACAGAATGACAAGCCTTCTTCAGCTGTTGAGTAAGCCAACACGTATTTGAATAACTTGCTTTTATTTCATATGATGTATAACACGTTGAAAAACTTATTATTTGGTTAACAGGTTTGTCCAGCAAAAACTAGGCGGACCGAGCTTATCTGAGTATGAAAAACTTCAAGCTGAGATGTCTGATTTGCAAATTAGATACAATGAGCTTTTGGCAGTTCATCAAGAAACATGTAGCCAGGTAACCTTGAAGTCAAACTTCTTATATTATAAATTCAGAATTTATATGATATATCATACGAATTTTGTTGGTAAATTAGATCAAGTTCAAAGTATTTACCAAAACTCTAAAAATAATTAAATGTAAAGAATATATCAGCTTCAAATTACACTGTATTCTGCTCTGTTTGACTTCAGAAGTCATATACATTTTTAATCGTTTTGCAGCTTGAGGAATTAAAGAAAACACACGACGTGCCATCTTCCAAAGTGAATGTTGAAGTGGAACTCCAGAAAGAAGAAAAAGATTGTGCTTCCACTCTAAATATGTTGAAGGAATCCTAGGTAAAATATGAAGAAAAAGATTGTGTTTTCATTCTAAATTTAGAAATTCAATACATACACCCCTTGTTTGATGCTACTTTGTTATATTACATTATTTCTGACCTTTATTCTAACTCGTTTTAGTTCATATATGAGTTTAGTTCACACGTTTAATCAGAAGATACGAAAACCGTAGAATCCCCTAAAATAGCATCCTTTATCAGTTGGAGCTCTTGAATAACACTACTCGTGTCCATTCTATACTGTGGTGATTCCATGGAACACGACACACCAATTTCCAGCAACAAACGCAAACACCTTTCATGATTCATATAACCCATTGTTTCTTCCTTGTTGGTTATCTGTCCAATCTTCTTGTCGTCTTTTAAAAGCACTGGATCAACGATCTCCAGTGCACCATCACCCATGGCTTTTTTAGCATAGCTGTGTAGGCTGAGCTCTTCTCCAAACATAACATCGGTAGGCTTCTTACGCGTCATTATCTCCAGTAATAATATCCCAAAACTGTACATATCTCCATTTCTTGACACCTTGCTCCCGACCCCATATTCTGCAATCAAATTTAAGATTCATTACGAAATGAATAATTCTGTGAGTTAAACGTTTATCAGCATAACATACCTGGAGCTGCATACCCGACAGTTCCTCTAACTCCAACCGAGCTGCTATTGTATCTGTATTGGTACTCAGATTGAAGAATCTTTGAAAGCCCGAAATCTCCAACGTGTGCCACCATATCTTCATCTAGTAGAATATTGCTTGGTTTCAAATCACAGTGGACAATAGTCTTGCCAGCATGATAATGAAGGTAATCAAGCGCGTAAGCCACATCTAACAAAATACACACTCGCTGAACCAAACTGAGTTGACTCAGCTCGGTTTGAGGGTTATGTAACCATTTGTCTAAACTTCCATTCGGCATGAATTCATAAACTATGGCTTTGAATTCACTGCCTTGGAAGTCAACACCACTGCAACAAGTTATGACTTTTGTTAGGTTCCTGTGTCGGGTGTTTTTTAACGCCTCACACTCAGAAATGAAGCTTTTGAGACCGCCTCGACGATGGAGGTTTAGTACTTTGATAGCAACAGTAGTCACTCTTTCTGTATCAAGGCAGCCTTTGTATACAGATGAAAAGCTTCCTTCACCGATGAAGTTTTTGTTGGAAAACCCATCGGTTGCTTTGTGGAGCGCTTCATAAGAAACTTGAATTAGTGACTCCCCGGAAGTAGTCTCCGGTGGATGATCGTAGTCTACTTCGGTTTTCCGTGTACAGCATACGAATAATAGCACCACCATTGCTACAAAAAACAGAACCGAACCGAAACAAATTATCAATATAACAGCAAGGCTCAACTTATTTTTCTTCTTATTAGACCTGCACTCGGGTAACTGAAGCTCAGGTACACCACCACAAACCCGACTGTTACCGATAACAGAAACCGAAGTTGCATCTGCGAACACTCCTTTTATCGGCACCTCGCCATCTAACTCGTTGTACGATAAGTTGAGACTTGTCAATGGAATTACTTCCAAATAAGTCGGAATCCCACCAGTGAAGCTGTTATGTGAAACATCAAGGTTTTCGAGGCCTCGTAAAGATCCCAGCGAAGCAGGAAAAGATCCCGAAAAGAAGTTGTTGCTTATGTTAAGCCTCTGCAGGCTGCTGCAACTGCCGAGGCTGCTCGGGATGTCGCCAGTCAATCGATTATTTGCCAGAATAATTTTGTTTAAGTTCCTAAGATTGCCTACCTCTGTAGGAAGTTGTCCCGATAATTGGTTATTTCCCAAATTTAGGATAACGGATAGTGACGATATTTCAAATAGTTGCCTAGGTATCTCTCCGGTAAGGTTATTCCGATCGAGGTCTAACCTTATCAACCTTTTACAGTTCCCTAAACTTGACGGTATTATACCGTTAAATTGATTGGAACTAAGGTTCATATCAAGCATTAATACTAGATTCCCTAAAGAATCCGAAATGCTGCCCGTGAACAAATTATCTGCAGCATTTAGCCTCTGTAGAAATTTAAGATTGCCAATGGTGACCGGAAGTGTGCCGGTGAATTGATTACTTGCAAACTCTAATGTAGTTAGACCGGAAAGATTACCCACCGATGAAGGAATGCCACCGGATAATCGATTTGAAGCAACACTCAGAAAATATAGTTTAGTCGATAAGTTTCCTACAGATTCCGGTAGGGAACCTTTTAACTGATTGTAACCAAGATCTAATGCTTCTAAGTCACTGCACTTTGATAAATCATCTATAACCTTCATTTCATCATCTTCTCCGCTTCCCAAACTATTTGATCTTAGTGACAAGACCACTAAGTTACACGAATTTTGAAAATCGATTATCAGTTTTCCCGAAAAATTGTTTCTGGCTACGTCTATGACTCGTAGTTGTGGGGAACTAAGATAGGATGGTGGAAGTGGGCCCGTGAATAGGTTATCCATCAAAGAAAGTACCGCAAGATTAGGCATGATTACGCCTAAGTTTGCAGGCAGTGTACCGGTGAGTTGATTAAGATCTAAAATCAGTTGTTCTAAGGACGAAAGATTGTATAAGGAAGGCGGGATGGTACCGACAAGGTTGTTTCCAGGTAATGCGAGTCGTTTCAAGCTAGTCAGGTTATGGAAGATGTCGGGAATGCGTCCACCAAATTGACAGTCACCGAGAGAAAGTGTGTCGAGTAGTTTTAGATTCGCAATGAACGATGGAATCCCGCCTTCTAAAATGTTTGTGCTGTTCGTTTCAAGGGCGAGGAAGCTTAGATTGGATAATGAACCGATCTCATCCGGGATCTTCCCAACAAGAAGATTGCCACTCAAGTCAAGGGCTTGGAGGCTTGAACAATTGGATATAGCGGGCGGAATGCTTCCCGTGAAAGAGTTGTTATTAAGAATGAGTTGTTGTAATCTAAACAGACGACCGATTTCAGGTGGGATTTCACCGGAAAGCGAGTTGTTAAACAGCCAAATCTCACTTAGAAAGGTTAGGTTTTCAATGGAAGGAGACAACGTACCGGTTAAGCCTCGGGATGAGAGGTCCAAGAGGGTGATTTCGTTGGTGGCGTGGGCTGCAAGTAACGCCTTCCCATTGGCAGACACTAGTGTTGGAGTTGGTCCATGAGGTCATGACACCTTGCGGGTCATTTATCATGGATTTGATCGCTAGCAATGCCAGACGGTCCGTGGTGGCGGTGAGGTTATTTTGTGCTGTCGTCGTGTGGGTGAGTACGGACAATGCTGCAAAGAGCACCAGAGCCGCAAACCATTTGGCACTCATTTTGTTGTAGTGAGTAGTTGAGTTGGATATGCGGTGTGTTACGAATATTTTGCAGGTACATGTGTTATAAACGCGAGTACGTGACACACGACACTTGACCGGATCAATGCTTTTTGTTCATAGGGTTTACTGATTGTGACATCACTAGATTATTTTGTCTTTAAGGAAATTGCATCCTGGTTTCACATTATTAAAGATGTTTGAATATCTTGGTTTTCAATGATGTGTTATGGCCCATGGTTGAAAACTTAATGTCAACTGTTTGTCCTTTGAAAGGCATGTTAAATTGTTTTATGTTTGTTACATGCATATGAAGTTCTGAACAAGTGCATTTAACGTGTTGCCTCGTTTAGATAAATAGGTTACACTCGTTGTATTCGGGTGATATGATTTTAAGATCCTTCGGGTTAGAGTTGATGTGTTTTATATAAATAAAGATATGAGTTATGCCTGGGTTTATGGGTTGAACATGTCATGTTGTATGTATTCATAA
Source organism: Bidens hawaiensis (assembly GCF_021521415.1). Classification (NCBI taxonomy): domain Eukaryota; kingdom Viridiplantae; phylum Streptophyta; class Magnoliopsida; order Asterales; family Asteraceae; genus Bidens; species Bidens hawaiensis. The sequence continues at coordinate 9,999 of NW_027496067.1, forward strand.
CTAGGCACACCTGGGCATTTTACGCCATGTGACGCCTAGTCATCTTTTGAACACTTTGCAAAAAGTGGGTGTAGTGGGAAAATGCCCCCCGAAACGCCTCTCTCCTCCCCCTCTCTCTACTTCTCTCTCACAAGACCCTCAAAATATGTGCCTTCCTTGCGTTTATGTACAAAACGCCAACCCCAAAACGCCAGGGGACAGTGTACCCCGGCTTTTTGGAGTGAATACGCCTCAAAAACGCCATGAGTACGCATGGTCTTACAATTAATGTTTCTATTGACGTCATTTTTAAATAAGTGTTAAAAGTGTTTATTAAAAGAATAAATAGATTTTAGGTGGTATGGTGTGACCCTTATAAAAAAAGTGAGGTGATGGGTTCAATTCTAGCAAATGTAAGGTTTGAGGGATTTTAGATGGAAAAATTTGTTATTAAAAAAAAAAGAAAAGAAAGGTTAATACCGGAAATGATGGTGATGAAGATTCAAAACCGTGGAAAAATCAATATGTATATTTAATGTTTTAACCTAATTACATAACAACTAGCTTGGTCTAGTGGCAAAGTGGTATGACTCTCAACCAAAAAGTTGTGGATTTTAGTCTCATTTGAGACATGTTTAAACATGTTTTTATACAAAAGTTTTTAACACAACCCAAATCATAATCAAGTATGTCCATTTAAAAATTAAATTGTTTGAACCCAACAACATACTCTTTTACTTAAGACCCAAAATATTTTTTGTCTTCTCAGAGCTGGCCTTAAGCAATAATACAAAGGTAAAACATAAAATGTTTAAACATGACCATTAAAGCAATCACGTGTTTTTCAAAAAATAAATAAAAAGTAAATATTGCATTTTACATTAAAAGTATTTTTTTTTTTGTTTAAAGTCGTCACTTACGCCCTGTTGTTGAGTTTTTTTAAAGGAGAGAAAGGAAAAGAAAACTAAGGATAGCTAAAAAATGGGTGTTTATGAGTTTTTTTTTAGGATGGAAAGGAAAGGAGTAGGAGGAGTTAGGAGAGATTAAATTAATGTATTTTCTCAATAAGTTATCCTCCCAAAAATGGGATGATTACTAAGGATAACTATTTTTTAACATAAGTATCCTTTCATTTCCTCTAATTTTCTTCCAACTCAAGAACACACCTAATTAAAAAAAAAAATTCTTCACTTCCCTTCCCTTTCTTATCCTTCTATCTCATTTCCTTTTCTTTCCTTAGTTAAAAAACTCAAGAACAAAACGTTATATATTTTCCCCTGTAATATGTTAAAACTCTACAAACATAAATGGTTAAAACTTAAATGTCAACTTTCATAAGTAGATCACTGAAATTGTGTACATGGGTCCTGTGGGGTGGGGTGGGGTGGGGTGGGGTGAAGATGAGAAAAAAATGTTATGATAAGTTGTCTTGACTTGGAATATAGAAGTCTCCCTTAGCTTTTATGACATCCAATTGATGGTGATGTAAGTTGAAATCTTACAAGATTTAACACTTTGTGACCAACCAAAAGTCGTTGAAAATATAAATATCTAAAATGATATAAAATTAATCAAGTTTTATCTTGTCTAAAATATTTGGAAATATAAACGACAAGCGAGGCTCTCCAATTCGACTAAACACGGTCTAGCCAATTTGGTTTGGAATACGGTCAATTCGTGGTGTAGGATTTCGCCTATCTTCACCTTTACAGTTCGCGATTTACCGAGTGTGCATAACTCGATCCCGCTAGATAATAATAAGGAAAATCGTTACATGGGTGATTATCATGGTTTGTTGGTGCATTTAGAAGGCTGGGAAAGAAGCTGTTTTTTCCGTTTTTTTGGTTACCGAAGTGATAGATAAGATCAAGTGTTATTTGGATTAAAAGTATATCCATGTTAAGTCATTGTAGTGGAAAGATAGGTGTACTTTTTAGTTTTAGTTAGTATTGTGTTGTTTTTGGCCTCTAACGACTTGCTAGTTATGCAGTTTAATGAAAGTTGTCATTTGAAAAAATTAATAAAGATGTTAAAAGTAATAAATAGGTTGGCCATGTGAGACGCTCAATCCAAATTATAAATCATATAAGCAACCTACCAGTTCTGATTAATAATCTCTAATACCAGTTTCAGAACTGGTATTATAGATTATTAATCAGAACTGGTAGGTTTATAGATTATTAATCAGAACTGGTAGGTTGCTTAACATTATTAACACACACAAGATACATTGAATTAACTTGCAATAAATCCAAGTTATTCTATCTACTACATTTAGAATTCAATGCACACATATAATCCAAACTTTTTTCCTCAAAACATATATAAAATTTTAATTTAAATTAATTCATTTGATTTGTTTCTCCTCTGTTTTATAATTCCTTTTAGTATATATCTTTTAGTATATTATTATGATACTAGTTTTTATACCTCGTATTACGTGGGTTGTGTTTCTTTTTCGTGTCTAATATTTATATTTTTTTGGATTTTAATTTTATTTATTGTAAGAAAGTTAATAATATATTTAGAGTTTGATGATGAAAAAGTTTCACAAATAAATGAGATGTTATAACTCATTTAAAAGCTATGGGTTTCGTGAGTCACATGACCGCTTATTTTTTTCTTTTGAATGGAAATGATACAGAACATCAAGTTTTCTTCATATGAAGACTAGTTCTAAGCATGACTAATATATAGATATAACAATATTAGATGCAAAATAAGTTTTCTTAAAGCCAAAACAGACACATTGATGTTTTCAAACCAATACATCAATATTAGAGAATCTGAAATTATAAACTTAACAGAAAGTTCAACATGTTTTTATCCATATCAACAGTCTCCAACTTGAAACCAGACCTAACCAGTAAGGTTCCGAAAGAGCTCGGGAAGATGAGCATTGGTGAGTTTGGTCCTCTTACTGATCTCAGCCTTCTTCTTTTTCTTCTGTTTTGGTTTATTCAGAATATTACCATTTTGTGCCATCACTCTCCTTTTAGCGGTGTTTGTTGCGGGCTTCATCCCGTTCTTCTGTAGGTCCCTTTCAATATCCAGCATGTCTCGTGGCAACTCGATTGATCTGAATAACTCTTTCAACTCATCATCCACCTTGATCGGGACTCTCGGGTCGTTTGGGTACGCTATCTCTTCCTGTGAGTCGAAATTTGATAGCAGCCAGATTTGTCCACCCACTTTCAGAGCCTGAGTTTCACCAAATAATAATCAGTTTCATGGCTGGTGTAAACAAGCTGGCCTCCTTGTAAACACCAATGATGAAATAAAGCCGAGCTTCATATGTAAAGCTTGACTAGACCCAAGAGCCTTAACGAGCCTGTTATTCGTATAAAAATGGGCAAATACCATAGAAACCGACAGTTTGTGTTTTTTTTCTTACAATGTCACTCAGCATTTTGTTACATATCAAAGTCCCTCTGCAAGTTAAAATTTGAACAGAATTGTGAATTTAAGTTTTAAAACAACCTGGTACTGATACATCCCGTGGTTTTTGCTTACTCTAAATCGGTTATAATTTCTTATCACAGTTGTTTTTTAGAACAATTTTGAATTTTGATGGACCGGTTCCAACTTATTATTGTAAAAACTTGTTGAGTGGCTTTTGTGAGAAAAAAGAGAAAGTATGTTGGTTTTTAATGATATTTGCCCTATAAAAATAGTAACTTATTTATTATAATAAAAAAATATAACTACATAATAAAAAAATAATCATAATGAAAGGAAAACTTTTAAATTTAAAACATGAAACATCTATGAAGATAATATTTATATGCATATACAAAAACAATTATAACTAATAGACAAGAAAAACTCGAGCTCTCTTAAATTAAACGAACCAGGCTCAGTGTAGATGACTTCAGGTTCTTTTACATCTCTAGTTGCATATGATGTCTTCAAATTATAAAAAAGAACAAACAAATCCCAAACAATTATGTGATTACCTGTAAATCTTCCATGACAGTTGGGTATGCATCTTTCAGATCAGCAACAGCAATACCCTCTGGATATGTCCTTACCAACCGGAGAAGTTCTTTTTGGTCTCTCACATTATGTTTTGACTGCATATAACACCAAGATACACGTTTAATTTCATATAATAAAACAAAGATAAATACTTGATTAACAAATGACAAAATAAGCATACCTTGTAAGAGAAACGCACTCCATCATAATTAACTTTAGGGTTCTTTGCCAAACTTTCAAACACAGCCTTATTACCCTTGACGTCAACATAACATGCTTCATTGATTTGGTCAGCTGTAAAGGCTTGCCTTGACTGTAAATATAGCAAAAATAGGCTATTTAACAATTACATATGCTAATACTCGCAAAAGTGGGCTCCTTGTTTGACTTTTTTGATGTCTAATATACCCCTCAACACTTAAATAATATCATACTTACCCAAAAATAAATCATAATATAAATCATTATCAAATATACCCATTTTCATATTTATAACATCTATACTTTCCACTGTGCAACAGTTTACATTATGAGAGTTTGAAGTGTAGTGAGAAAGAGACAAGCGTAATAGGCATATTATAAATCGTATATCAATAAATGGTTAAATATGAAAATTTAAGTGCTTTGAAACTTGATATTAATTATTTTTCTTGTATAAATATGATATTATTATGAAACACAGTAAATTGCCTGTATAATTTTAGATGCTTGACAACATGGTTCTATAATTCTATCCATACGATACACTAACAAATCCATCATGAACAAGCATAAATGACCAATTAAACAAATACAAAAAGAGGAAAGTATGTATGTACCTCAAATAGCAGATGGATGACTTTTTTTATTTGTGCTCCAACAGGGCTCTTCCTTACATTGTTAATATGTTGTAACCGCTCAGTGTCATTAGAGAATTTAACAGCGGGAACAGATGATTTCCCCAAGGTGCTATTAGGCACAGCTCTAGAAGCAGGAGTAGTTGTTGTCGGCCTATTGCTTGTTTTAGAGCCTGCTATGCTTTTAAGGGTCGACTGACATTTTTCTTGCTGCCTTTTGAACTTATTCAAACTTTCTTGCAATGATCCCATTTCCCCAAACTAGATATTACACAAAGCCAAACTCAGCAAATCTCAAGCATACTAATATCTTCATCTTCAGATTAGTTAAACATATAAGTACTAAAACTCAGTTAATATGGTATTGTCCCATCAATCAAATAACATAAAAAGACCTAATTCTGAGTTAATGGACTTTGATTTTGAATCCATATACAAAAGTAAGAAATCAAATTAATAAAGAACTGTAATATTCTTTTAGAAACTGTTAAATATAGTTAAAATTTGACTTCCAAATTCAAATTTTATGCATTAAGAACTACAACAGTCACCATGTTATTGAAGACAAGAATTTCCTCCTAACATAAAAGTACACTAAGGCTGAACGTTGTGGATTAATGCCATGTGTGTTAGCCCATCCACGTCAGCCACCCCCCCTAACGCCCACCCCCTTCACCCCTTACCGCCCCCAAAACGCGCCACTAATCCCTCCGACACGGTGTTTAGGGCCTTTTTTTTGTTGCTGACTCAGACCGGCTAACGCCCGGCCCGTTAGCCCAGAACGACTAAAACACCATTTCAGATATTTATCGCTAAATTTTGTACATCTTCTAAAAACCTCCAGCGTCTCAGTTCTTTATCATTATATGACTTTTCCATTATTTCTCTCTTTCTTCTACTTACAATCTCAACTAGTAGCCATGGGTGACCCTTTATTGTGGCCCCGCACCCCTATTTTTTGCTCAATACTGTAAATTTACCCGTTTTCGCCAAAAATATTGAGCCAGGAAAAACTAAGACATCAAAAACCTTCAATTTTGTTGAGAAAATCATGATCCACTAAATGTCAAATCTCTCGTGCTGCAACTGTTTTGTTTTCACACAATCCCTTAGCTCCCTCAATTGTTCTGGAATCAATCCGCCGCCGCCGAAACCTCTGGTGACACGACTAACAATGGAGCCTAAACTCGTATATGATTCGTTCGACCCTAATTTCAGTCTGATTGCACCAAAATACAATAAATTGAATCTGAAATAATGTTGCTATGGATGTTTTAAGTGGGGATTATAATCATCAATCATACCAATTATTTTATTATTGTCTAGGGTTTCTATTAACAAAGTCAAATAAACGTATTCAAGTAGCAGTAGCAGTAGTAGTAATTAATATTGATCAGATTGCAAATCACACATTAATTAAAAGATGGATTTACCCCCAACAAACAAGAGCAAGAGCTTTAGTCTTGTCCTCTTCAAATCAAATAAAGGCTAAACTTGTCGATCAAACCCTAGATTCAATCGAACCTCCGATCGTTTGCGATTGAAGAGTTAGAAAAGAAAAAAGGAAGATGAAAGAAGAAGGGTGGTTATTGTTAGGGTATACACGGTGGGTGAATCTATATCTTCTTTATTTATAAATAAAAAACTAGTCATAAAATTAGACACCGCCTTATTCGCTTTATTATTCTACCGAACTCGGTTAAGTTATACGAATATTACTGAAACGAAACCAAATTCACATTTCGGATAATGTTTGCGCCTGGCGATAAAATCCTTATTTTGGGGCGATAAATCTTTGGTACACTGCCCCTAGGCGACAAATGGGCGAAATGTGGGGGAGCGATGAATTCTTCTCACCCTGCTTCACCTTGTTTTATTATTATTATAATTGTTTGTGTGTGGTGTATATATACATATATATGTATATATATATTGTGCCACGACACCATTACAAAAATTCACCATTTCCTGACTGGGGCCCACATGACGCAAAACGTCTCATGTTGTAGTCCCTCTACTACACGGAACCTTAGGAACCAAACTTAAAACTAGTTCCATAATTCGGTTTGGTTTTGGTTTTTTATTTAAAAACTAGTTCCATAATCGACCTAGGCCCGGCTCGTTGTTTCGATCTTAATCTCATTTAACTTTAAATTTGAGCTAGAGCCTTAGTTGAGTTGCCCCGTGTAACATTCCCAAAATTTCGATCCAAATTTGACAACTTAAGAAAGTTGAGGGATAAAAAAATAATATCAAGACAAGTCATGAATAAATATTAAATAAGGAAATATAAGAGAAATAAGGAAAATAAAAATATTTTCTAAGTTAAGTTTTTCATATTAAGAAAATGGGAAAGGAAACTTCATCCCACATGGAAGGATGTAAGAAAGTGAAAACACTTTACTTGGATATAAATCATCATCATCATCATCGTACTCAGTATATCCCACCAATAGCAAAGCTATGTTAGGGTCTGAGGAGGGTAAGATGTAGACAGCCTTACCTCTACCCCATAGGGATAGAGAGGCTGCTTCCGGTGAGACCCCCGGCTCGATAGTAGTTTTGCATCAAGCCTTTGACATAAAACACATAGCACTCAATCATCGAGATACCGGCTGATTGGTGCATGTACCCTCGTCTTTCGGCTATCAACGCCACCACATGATGCCTGATTAACTTTCCGCCACTTTTAACGTTATTTTCACGAGATTAGTAAAATAACGTCAAAATTAGTGCAATTTCACTTTTGCCCACCCGAGGGTTTACACATATATACATAATATGCGCGCACCTCAAGCAGGGCGTATTTACTTGGATATAAATAAGGAATATAAATCTCATCTCACATGGAAAGTGGTAAAGAAATGGAAGCTCTTTATAAGGAAGAGATTTTACATAGTAATATTCTTTTATGAATATCATGCACCAAGTAGTCCTAACGGAGGGTGCGTAGCATCCGACGCGCACGCGCTCGGGCTCGGGTGAGGACGAGGTCGACTGCGACGGGTGTTGGGCACTTTGATGCCGCTTGAGAGTCGCCTTAGTATTTTTGGACATCGAGAGTTAGACCCAGACGTGACAAGCTATCAAAGATAAGGGACTGAAAATGAAAAATAATATCCAGGGACCTATCGCCGTGATGACGCATCACACACGTGTCACACTCTGGTGACACGTGGCAGCAGGGCATGACACGTGTCAGACCACGTGGCAGACGTGTCAGGCCACGTGGCGACATGTGGCGAGATCTCAGAAAGCTAGGCGGCCCTTCGCGTACCGCGACGGGACCCAAAATCAGCTATAAATAGGGGAGGCTACGTCTCATTTGCACACACACCTCCCATACTCTCTCTAAGTTACTTTCTCTCTCTACCTCGTTTTACGTGACGAGCATCGTTTTGCGTACCACCGACCCCATATATCGCCTCGTAATCCGTGCCAAATACCCGGTGTTTTTCCTCAAAGTGCGTGCCAACCAAATGTAACCCCGACATTCCACCTCAAAGTACGTGCACGACCCGGCGACAGTGAACATCGCCTCGATTTTGCGTGCCAAGGAAGGTTGATCAAGAACGCCTCGATAAACGTGCATATAGAGTAGAAGAGCTGCCCGTATAAACTTAAGAATATCTAACTCCGAATACCGTGCGAGGTAAGGGGTTCTTCCTAAGTTATTATTTTATTATTATAAATGGCTTAGACCATAGTCGGGGGTATAGCCCAAACCTTGATTACGATTAAGATTAATATAACTTTTCTTAAGCAAAGGTTATTGTTAAAATAATATTTCTTTAATATTAAGAAATATAATATTCAAAGAGTATAGCTAAATAATGTTTCTTCGTGAAGAAGAAACTCAGTATAGACGTTTCTTCCTGAAGAAGAAACGTAACATATAAATGATAAAGTAAAAAAGAGGACTAAAGGTCCAGATGTTTTATAAACAAATGATTTTATCAATGTTGAAGTTATACCAAAATAGACTAAAGGTCTAAAGCTAGATCGATGATCTAGTTATTTATACAAATGTTATTCTCGTACTATAGGTCTGAGGTAACAAAACAAGAAGAAGAGAACATAAAACATGAATCAGTATCAGAAACCGATTATAAACAGAAAAGGTGAATACACCCCAAACCTTTTAGATTGAGTCAGAATGTTTACATAGGATTTACGAATCCTTAAAACTTTGTGTACAATAATAAGAAACAGACACTCTGATTAAGAGTATACATGTGTCTAGATCCAAACATATATGGTGACTCGGCATATCCCCGAGGGCATGCATATCATCAACATGCCTCTGAAGGTCTATGGGACTGTTCATAGAAATGATATTAATTGTATATGATACTTAAGGTAATTTGATCCCAATGTAGTTGTGAATAGTCACAAATGTATTATTGTTGGTTTCACAGACTAATTGAAAAGATATTGTTAGAGTCGGTCTTTTTAAACATTGTTAGGGTTTGATTCAAATTACTGTTTATTGTTGTCCGACAAAGTGTTTGATTCAAATTACAAAGTGTTTGATTCAAATTACTAGGGTTTACAGTTAGGGCTCAAAATTGGCGAACAAAATCCAATCAAACCAGACGAATTTGGTGACCTCGAATCGGAAATTATCTAGCTTTATCGTGCTATCAAGCCTTTTGAGATTGAATTGATGGAGTCTGATAAAGAGGATGTTGTTTTTCTCTATCGATCTTCTAGAGCAACAAGAGGCAAACGGTAACCATTCAATTCATTGGATTATTATTATTATTATTATTATGTGCATACATTGTGTTTTCTAGTTGCTAAATCTAACTGTATGTTTGTTATTATAATTAGGATGACAAAGCTGGTTGATGATGAGATTGAAGAGGATGATGAGTTCTGGAATCAAGATGCTTTGAAAGAGGTTACTGCTCCTTATTATTACATTTATATTAAACTATGTTATTCGGGTTCGGGTTGGGTTTAGAGCATTTGACCTAGAAAACTAGCTGTGTTCTTCGGGTTTCGGGTTTTTCGGGTCGGCTTACTTGGGTTTGAGAATTTTAAATCTAGAACCGAAACCTGACCTTAATCTCTCCCAGGTTTTTCTGTTCAGGTTTTTCGAGTATTTTACATAGAAAACTAAAAAAAATAAATAAAATTGCTAAAACTAAAGCAACAATAACGTCTTAACTTGTTCAGAGTTGAGAACAGTAATCGATACGGGTTCGGGTTTTATCGGGTTGGGTTAAATGGGTTTCGAGTATTTGACCTAGAAAACTAGTGGTGTTCTTCGGGTTGTACTTTTGGGTTTCGGGTTTTTTGGGTCGGGTTTCTCGGGTTTGAGAAAATCTAGAACCTAAACCCGTCTCAATCTCTCTCGGGTTTTTATGGTTCGGGTTATTTGGGTTTTGAGTATTTGATCTAGAAAACTAAAAAGTAAATAAAAATGCTAAAATTAATGCAACATTAACATCTTCACTTGTTCAGAGTTGAGAACAGCGCTGGATACGATGGAACAGCTGTAGAATTGTACGAACGGCACCTATTGAATGAACTCATTTTCTTGCATTATAGAAAGAATTCACAAGTTATTTTATATTTTTTTTTATTTAAGTATGGATTTTCTTGAATGTTGAGGAAATGTTAAATGTGTTGCAGGAAGAAGATGATACAAACTACGTAGAAGAAGCGGACGCTGGAGATGTTTTCGACAGCGACTTTGATGAAGATGTATGCGTTTTATAGCTTTACTACTTTACCATAGTTTTGAATGTATCTATACTGGCTGATTTCATAACCAACTTACTTGCTTTGTTACAGGAACCCGAGCCAGATGAGGAAGCCGAAAACGAACCAGATGACAGGTTAAAAACTTTCATTAAATATGAACTAAAAATAGGGTTGTAGATTTTTGACACGACACAAACCTAACGCAAAATTCGCGGGCTTGGGTCAGTTCAGGTCGAATTGCGAACCCGTTTAGCTAAACGGGTCAGGTTTGGGTCAACCCTACCAGTTCACTGTTGACCTGTTTAACCCATTTATTTCTTATTTTAGTTTTTTAAAAATGTGTTTTATGTAATAAATAAATTGGTTAGGCATTTTATGTTAAATTAATAAACTTATAATTACAATGTAGTTTTTAAATTTAGATTTTTTTTTTGTTGCAAGAATGCAAATTTAAGAATTATCAGGTGAAAACAGTAACATATAAAAACTTTCGACCCAAACGGGTCGTGTTCGGGTTTACGTGTCTTACATAGTTTTCGGTTTCGTGTCAAATTTTTTGGTTCGAGTCGGGTTACGATCCGTTCAACAAACCTAACTATATATGTTTGTATAAGATGTGAGTTTTATGCAGGAAGAGGCCGAAGAAGAAATTGATATATCCAGGAAAACCGAAACCAACATTTCCAGGAAAACATAAATTGGCGTTTCCAGGAAAACAGTTACCAACAAAGAAGAAAAGGAAGGTTGAGTCAGAACCTGACAGTTCTAATGAAGAAGAAACAAATCCCGAGCAATCAAAGTCAACACCTCAAGAAGATAATGACATGCCTGATGATACAGAAGTAGAGAAAACAACTAGAAAGTCAACACGAACATCGGTTATTGTTAGGCAAGCTGAAAGAGATGCCATACGTGCAGCATTGCAAGCAACAATGAAGGTTCACCATCATTATTAACCTGTTCGTTTATTATCCATTTTAATATTTTATTAACTTTTCATCTTTTGTTTGTTGATGTGTTCTTAGCCTATAAAAAGAAAAAAGGAAGGTGAGGAGAAGAGGATGGCTCAAGAAGACATGCTTCTAGAAGCTGCTCAAACAGGTATATTATAAATCAGAATAATGTGTTCTTGACATTTACAGTTTATAAATAATAAAACTGTGAATTAATCTTGCAGAAATTATGAACTTAAGGAACTTAGAACGCGTGTTAGCAAGGGAGGAAGAAGTTAAAAAAAGAGCGATTGTGCATAAAGCGGTTTACACGGGCCCTACAATACGATACCTTTCTAAAGATGGCGAGTTCTATTTTAATAATTCTATATCTAAAATGTTTGAAGTTGGTTTGTTTAATATCTAAGCTGATGATAAATTGATAACACTTGTTTCAGGTTACTCGTACCTTGAATTTACTAACGGGGCGTCATTTAGATCTCAGATTCGCACGTCCTCCGGTCCATGTGAGTGAAGTTATGATCTGCTAATTGTTTTTTTGTCCTTAAAGCTAATTTTTATTTATATGTTGTATCTTTTTTAGATCCAGAGAAGTCTGTTTGTGTAGTCACCGGATTACCTGCAAAGTAAGCTTACTACCCTCTTCGTTTGCACTTCTGCTTGATCCGTCTTAAAAACTGATAAATCGGTCAACTGTAACAGATACCGTGATCCTAAGACAGGCTTGCCATATGCAACAAAAGAGGCTTTTAAGATTATTCGTGAAAAGTAAGGTTCTAAGTCTCTTCTAATAAATTATGTAGAACTCATAATTCATAAACATTGTTGTTCATACACTTGTTATTTTAATAAAATGTGTAGGCATTCGAATGACATTAGTGGCGTTAAAGAGGAAAAAAGCATGGGGATGCTTTATGATTTAGCACGTGCCGAAGGCTTTACCAAAAAGAAGAAGAGGTCAATCAATCCAAACAGGAAACAGAATTCTTATCCCAGATTCTCGCCTCGTTCGTCAAATATCAATTTCAAGTTCTGAATCCGACGACACAGAATGAATGCAGATATCTATGCAAACGGTCCTGTCGTTTTCGGGATATTAGTAATAGGTCAAGGGGTATTGAGCTTTAAAGTGCATTTTTGAAGTTGGATAGTTTCATCTTTTGTATGTATAAATATTATGTTTCCAAAAGTGTTAATAACGACAAGGTGCCGGCTGCACACATAGTTTAAAAAAGGTATATACATTTTCAAACTTAAATTACAATTTTCTGTTTGAAGTATAAACACCAAAACCATTCAACTCTATTTCAATTCGGTTTAAGAAAACTTACAGCGAAGAACTGTATACAGCTTTCTGACAAAAAACTGATACTCGTGTGTGAAGTATTAACAAAACTGATTAGCCATCTATCTGCCTGTACAAGAATATTCATCTCATCTTAACTAACGACCAAAAATGTAACTCCTGCCTCGACGTTAACCAGACACGCCAGTTGCCTTTTCAAGTTCAACCTTCTTCAAGTGAGCAGCAAGTAAGAAATCCAGTTTAACCAGCCATAATGCAACTGCAGATGATGTTTGGGGCATGCTAGCAAAGCTTCTAATAATGTCATCCAAATCACAGTCAAGATCAAATGATGTCTCACTTTCACTTTCACTTTCATACACCCATCCTTTATTGATAGAACCCACAAAATCACCAAGAATCTGACAAGATTAAAACATCATTTAACTACTTTAAAACATTTCTTTGTGTATAAATGTATAATATAAACAAAAGTACCTGTAACAACTGCATTAAAGTGGAGGCGCGCCTTAACCGTTTAACCCATATGTTATGAGCCGACTTTGTCCACGCACCCACCATTGCACCCGCAGGCATGGATGACTAAATAATACATAAATAAAAAAATTGGTAAATGCTAAAACACCAGACAATAATATTAATATTATTAACTATTAACTATGACTCACCTCAAGTGTGTAGGCTGCAGCCTTGAGTGACTGTAAATGTGATGAAAATATTTTATGCTTTGGAAACATATCGGGAGCTGAGTCATCCTGACATGTGGCAGCATGGATGGCGTATCGTTCTTCAAGATAAAAATCAAGCTCAAATGTTGTATGACAAATCCTGCAATGTTTCTCGTCTCTCCAGTATAGATCATGACATCTTTCACATCTAGCAAGTGAATCCAAAAAGGACTTTTTCCCGTGTTTAACTGAATTTAAGGCAGACCGAAATGAGTGCCATAACCAAGCATCAAATTGTTGAAGACGACACCATTTCTGTTTAGACTGCTCTCTGTTTGTAACTGGAGGAACAGCCATGCTAGTAGAAGCTAGATTAACGTGTTGGTTGTAATTTAGGCCCAATAGGTTGTCCACGTCAGACACGGCTGATGATGAGCTGTCATCTCTAGAAATACTCCTTTCAGATTCATTAGAAACTGTTGGTTGGTCTATACCGGACATAGCTTCACAAAGAACAGCCTCCCGTCTTTTTAAAGATGAAAGAAGCTGGCACTCGCGTTTTCCCCTTTGGTCCAAAGCTGATACTAAGCTGATTAAAGCCTGTAATTAGAAAAAAAATAGTTACAAATGAAAATCAGTATGTACATGGGCCACTTAATGCACTAGATTAGTAATTAGTTTACCTCTTCTGTTTCAATCACCTCCCAGTGACCATCTTCAGACGATTCAAAATAAACCCTCTTGTGGCCCGGATCACACGTGTTACACGGGCCCACGAAAAGCCAGTATCTATTATACCTACGATCTGATCCCAAATATATTGATTGCATAGGATGTAAATCATCAACTTCTACTTCTGTTGCATCCTTTTCACTTTGGATCACTGAGATAATTCCTGAAGAATCAACAGGCTGCATATCTATGATTGTATCTGACTCAGCACTATTAACCATATGGCTGCAGTTAATATCAGTAAACATTACTTGTTGTCTTGCTGTAGATCTTTTTATTTTTGCTCCAGAACCAATATGATAAACGTTAGGAATAGCGCGTGATGCAGGTTCCTGAGATTTTTACATTTATCAACATGAGATGGATAATTATATTAACTAATCTTAAAAGCTTGAAAATAACAATTATAATAGTTGAAGTACCTCCATTCTTATACTGGAGCTGGCTCTAAGTAGATCAATCAAAGCCAATAGAGCATTCAGCTTCTCTTCAATATTTAGATCTGAATATTCACCTTCCATTAGTCCCAATAACCACATTTCTCCAGGTTGACTCTCATCAATTTCAGAGTTTACAAGTGAAGTATCATCCTTGTTTATAATAATATTCTTGGGATCATCATCAACACTACCATAATCTTCAAGATCAGAATGATCATCTTCATCATTCTTAAGAATGGAATTACGAAGACGATAAGCAGACGAGGATATTTTTTCAAACAGAGTTATATCACTTGACAGCACTGAGCTTATCAGTTGCTCTACTGCATCGGTTGTAGTTGCAAGCTTCAATCCAGCAATTTTCACGAAAGAATATAAAATTATTAGACAAACATTACCAAATTTTTTGAATAGATGTCAAACTTACTGATGAATATGTAGCCAATTCCGTTATTTTCATGCCCATACTCCCTTGCAATGATAATATACTGAATAATTCACCATTCAGAGTACCCGGGCTTAAGCCATAACTAGCCATCAAAGCAGCTTCCTGTTAATCAACTTGAAACTTTTTAGACCTTCATAAAGCGAGCATGGAAATTTTCTGTATTTAACTACCTTGTTGAGAGGCTCCTTAGGTAATTTGTCACGTTTTGAACCAAAGCCAGCTGCAACTGACACCTGGCGAAATATCTCTATCCATGTTAGGGAGTTTAACGATTTCTTCCATAATTTTAAACCAGTGTCTTCACGTTCAACCTGTGAACAGAGATTTTAAATTAGATTTTAGTAACTAATAGATTACCAAGAATTAGAAGGCTAAAGGTTAATGATGCTTACTGATTCAAGCAACCCTCGATACATAACATTTTTGCATATACGAGATACCAATCCACTATCCAGTTCCTTCTGAACACCAGTGAGAAGTAGTTTCAAAAGGGCCATATTAAGTTTCCCAAGCAACAGAGAATCCTGAAATACAATTAAGAAAAACCAAGAAATGAAAAATATTTACTAGAAAGCAAAGGTCTTTAGTTGATATGGTGAATGGTGATTATTGAACCTAAACAATTTAAATGGAAATTCTAACATAAATAAACTTGGATCAAAAATAGTCACTAACCTTGTCAATAAATGCTTGTGCAAACTCATCAAGTGTGAAGGACTGGGTACCGATTATTACAGCATAAGTGCTAACAAAGTGAAATGTCTGCCAACAAGAGTCAGAAAACAATTTAACATCCATGAGTATGTTAACATAAGTATCTGGTGTATGACAAAGCCACAATGAATATTACAACTGAATGACCTGACATGTACCTTAAATAGTTTCTTGACAAGTTGTGGAGAAGAAGCCCATGGCTGGATATGAAAGGGTTGCTTCATCCCAACTGAATTTGGAGGAAACTTTGCCAGCAAATCTACAGCCATATTTAAATCAAAAATTAACTTTACATTATAACAAATTGAAAAATAATAATAATAATAATAATAATAATAATAATGCATATGCATGAACCAGACCTTTGCAAAGGGAACAACCATGCAATCGATTAATCGCACAATGAGCACAACATGCCAGTGAATTTGATGTTTCTTGCAATTCTCTTAGTTCCAGCTCCTCATCATCTACTAGCATAGCATATTGACTATGGTCTTCTTCACTTCTCGCTCCCACCAAAGCAATTTCACATGTTTCCCTACGCGTTTGCTTATTCATATCAACTTGTTCACATCTCACCTTTTCAACAGAAATAACAATAAATTAGCAATAAATGCAAACCCATATAGCAGGTGCTTCCATATACATTAATAATACCTTTTTACATCTAACTAAAGACTTCTTCTCTTGTACTTTGTTTACTAACCTCCTCTGCAAATGAATCACCATACAATTTCATATTTGATCAAAAATCACTTATTTGTATGAAAAGATCAAAGAAATAAAGACAAACTGTCACAGTTTTTTGGACTTCTTTTTCCGTTGGGTAGGTAGTTTTGGTGAGGTAGATAGTGGAAACTCAGAAAAAGCTCCATGGTGATTGTCAACAAATGTTGGGAGGTTTAGAGCACCAGGATTTGTTAACCGCTGAATTGTCATTAACCCTTTTCCCATACCATGTTTCTTGACTGAATTACCCTCTTGGTTTGTAAGTCTCCGTACTGACATCAAACCTTTTCCCATACCATGTTTGAATGAAGCACTACCTTGAGGTGTAATTTGGTCCTCAATATTGGTAGGCTTAGAAGTCTGCGTAATAATAAGCAATATAGTATCAATGGATCACAACTACAACAAAAACAGATTGTTTGACAAACATATTAATACGCACCTTTTGCCTTTTAAGCGCTCTTTCTTGGCAAGCACGATGAGACGTTCCTGAATCTAGTGAGAACAATTATATAATTACACAACTACAAATATGACAAACTCAGCAAAAACAATAATAAAGTGAAATAAATAACACAACTCAGAAGGCAAGAAGGTATAGTGAAGTGGATGTCATATCTAACAGAGTAACAGGGACATCATTCAAGTGTTTACTACAAACATAAACTCCTATTCCTATAGACATAGTCATTTCCTTCAGGTTTTCTTCATTTCACAGTTCACACACAACTCTCTTTTTATCAAAACACTGTCCAAAAGACCCCTTTCTTTAAGATGAATTAAATTTAAATGATATCCAGTCATCATAATCAGTGTCCATACAACCATGACGAGTGCTTCAAAATATCTCATTCATACTGCATTACTGCCGCTGATTCCAAAAAAGATATACTCATTTCACTAAATCTATCTATAACCTACTGTAACTGTCAGTAAACCGTATGCCAAAAATAAGCAAAATCAAAAGAAATACCGAGATATGAACCATAAACATCAGTAGGCAGACCTAAAACAGATATATAAACTCACGTTTCTTTCACAGTGCTCAGTTTAGTAAGTGTTGTATAACTGTTCTACTACTCAAACAAGAAAATAGTGATTAACACGTTACAAAGTCAAAAGGGCAATATTACGCGTTCAGCGATAAATTGATATCGATTAGGGTACAAACAAGCCAATTCGCTCGCAAGCTACTCGAGATCGAATCGATAAAACGCTCAAAACGAGCTGAGCCCGAACCTCATATAAAGCTCGTTTAGTTATCGAGCCTTGTATGAGAAGCTCGTTTAAAAAATCGTCGAGCCTAAACAAACCTTGTGTTTTTTTAAGTGTTCCCTCTTTTGCATTTCTATGTATTAATTTCACATTGTATATACAAGCTCCAGCCGAGCTTTGGCTCGCTTTAGGTACTACAAGAGCTCGAGCTGAGCTTGGGCTCATTTAAGGTTTTTCTTAAAACATATAAAAATAATCAAAAACATATATATAAATTAACTAATAAATAATAAATAAGTCAACCCCGAGCTTGAATAAACGACTCACAAAGCTCGGCTCGAATGCTTGATGATTTTAGGTTAATCACAATATCAATAAAATCTAACAATACAAGACGCTGAAACAGAACAACGGTATATCTAGAAACAATTAAATCCTTATTTGCGCACAGATGAATAATAATAATAATAATAATAATAATAATAATGACCTTTGACGTGACATAATTGGAAAGCATTAGAAGGAAGGTGATCAAACTCCACGCCGAGTGGAGGCCCGTCTTTCCTGAACACTTTCCGCAATATATAATCACGATGTAACAAATCAGACTGTTTCCGTACACATTCTGATCTCAAATTATTCAACTGTTGCCGCTGCTGCTGCTTCGGCATCTAGAGAAATTAATACTAATAATAAATAGAAGTAGAAGAAGAAGGTTGATTCATCAATGGCGAGTTGGAATTCATAGTGATTACAGGTTCACTCACTCACTGTGTGAAATGACTGTAGTAGGGTTTTGTAGTGATATTTTCTCATACGCCTTTTCTTTTATTAATATTGATGTTTTCAAGGATATTTAAGGTGGTGTACTTTTCCATTACCCGAAACATTTGTCCAATCATTCCTAAAATACTAAAATAGTTCCGTCGATCAGCATTTTCGGTATCGATTTCCTGAATTTTTATGAAATACCGGTATCAAACCGAATATTTAAATATCAGAACCAAATATTTTAAATTTTCAAGATCGGAATTTTTGGGATCGAGACTGATCGATACCGATATCATCTCGAGCTCATGCATATGATTAAATGACTAGAAAAACTTGAATTTCATAGAAAACAAAATTGGTTTGTGAGTTAGGTGTGAGGTTAAGTGATACTTGTTGGAGGATTAAAATGTAATTCCAAGTTAGTTAGACAGTTAGAGGGTTAATACTGATTATTCTAGAAGTAGAGGACTGATATTGTAACTTTTCTATTTTTCTTGTTTGTATAAACAGACTGAGTCAGTCTGTTAATTCAGTTCATACTTCTTGTTAATACAAACCCTAAAATCTTTTCTGTATCTTCATCTTGTTCATCTCAATTTCTTGTTTCAGTTCCTGGTACCTACATCAAATTGGTATCAGAGCGAAGGTGTAATCGCTCAATTTCCTTCAATTAATCCAAACGTTTGGACATAAATAATCTATTTCAACAGAAATACACATGAAGATCTTCAATGGGAACCCCTCAACCACCACCTCCGAGAGATAACTACACTTCGATCCCACTTCAATGCACTGTTCTTACTGCCATGAATTACACAATTTGGGCAGTAAGAATGAAAGCCATATTCAATTTTCACGGATTGTGGGATGTAATCGAACCCACAGATCCGGCTCCGGTGAATCCTGATGTGAAAAAGAACAACGCGACGATTGCGTATTTGTTCCAATCATTACCCGAGGAGATGGTTCTGCAAGTGGCTAATTTCACAACAGCAAGAGAAATTTGGGCGTCAATTAAGGTCAGATTCATAGGTGCAGATAGGGTCAAGAAAGCCCGTTTGGCAACCTTAAAGAATGAATTTGACTCTATAAGAATGAATGATGGTGATAGTATTGATGATTTCGCTTCAAAGATGACGGCGATCGCATCGAAGGCTAGTGATTTGGGAGAGCCTTTTGAAGAGAAGAAAATGGTTCACAAATTGCTAAATGCTGTACCAGTACAATTCATTCAGATAGTTGCAGGTATTGAACAATTCTTGGATCTTGACACAATGTTATTTCAAGAGGCAATTGGAAGGTTGAAAACCTTTGAAGAGAGAACAAATTTGAAGAATAAGCAAGCAGTTGTTAAAGATGATCAGCTACTACTTACTTACTCCCAATGGCAGTCCAAACAGAAGGCGGGAGGTTTTAAGAACAAGAGATGGGGGGGAAAATAATGAGGGTGAATCCAATAATCGGTCAAATCAGAAGGGTAAAGATGGTGATCGAGATCAGTCCAAGAAACAAAAAGAGAGACCCAAGAAAGATAAGTCCAAGGTTAAATGCTTCAAATGTGATCTTTTAGGCCATTATGCTAGTGAGTGTTCTGGTGTGAAGGTTAAGAACCAGGAGGCAAATTTGTCACAAACTGAAGAAGATGAGGATCCTGCTTTAATGATGATTCAATCAGAAGTACAAAAGGAGAAGGTATTTCTGAATGAACTTAAAGTTGTGCCTTCAAATTATGAATCAGAAGTTTTGTCAAGCCAAGTGTGGTATCTTGACAATGGGGCTTCAAACCATATGATAGGTAAACAATCTATGCTCTCAAAGTTAGATAAGAATGTAACTGGTAGAGTTAGGTTTGGAGATGGTTCTTGTGTCACAATTGAAGGAAGAGGTTCCATAGTCTTGGAAAGTAAGAGTAAAGATCAAAGATTACTTTCAGATGTGTATTATATACCACATTTGAAAAGTAATATTTTGAGTCTTGGGCAGGCTACTGAAGGTGGTTGTGAAGTAGTAATGAGAAATTAGTTTCTTTGGTTGTATGACAGAAGTGGTAAACTTCTGTTGAAAGTGCACAGAACACCAAATAGGTTGTATAAAGCAACTTTAAAAATTGGTTCACCAATGTGTATGTTAGCTAAGATTGATAGTGAACCATGGCTATGGCAAGGAAGGCTTGGTCATGTGAACTTTGAGTCACTTAGAGAGATGACAAGTAAAGGAATGGTGAAGGGAGTACCATTGATAAGTCATCCAACACAAGTTTGTGAAGCTTGTCTGGCTGGTAAGCATTCAAGAAACTCTTTTCCAGTACAGTCATTCTATAGGGCTGAGGTACCTTTGAAACTTGTATCAGTTGATTTGTGTGGACCCATACTTCCCACAACTCAAGCTGGTAATAGGTATTTCATGCTTTTGGTTGATGATTGTACCAGATACATGTGGTGTTATATGCTTAAGAGCAAAATTCAAGCATTTGAATATTTTAAAAGGTTTAAATGTAAGGTTGAAAATGTGTATGGAGAGAAGTTAAAAACTCTAAGGTCTGATAGAGGAGGGGAGTTTACTTCTTTTGAGTTTAATAATTTTTGTGAAAAAGAAGGTATCACAAGATTGTTGACTGCACCCTATTCTCTCCAGCAAAATGGCACTGTTGAAAGAAGGAATAGGTCTATCTTGAACATGACCAGAAGTATATTGAAGGCTATGTCGATGCCTCAAGACTTTTGGGCAGAAGGGGTAAGACATTCTGTCTATCTCCTCAATAGAGTTCAAACTAAGGCCTTGAAAGAAATAACTCCATATGAAGCAATTAAATGTAAGAGACCTGATTTGAAACATGTAAGAATTTTTGGGTGTGTTGGACATGTAAAAGTAACAAAGCCTGGTTTAAAGAAACTTGACGATAGAAGTATGCCAATGGTGTATCTTGGAGTGGAAGAAGGTACTAAGGCACATCGGATGTATGATGCTATTAATAAGAAAATTGTTGTTAGTAGGGATGTAAAGTTTGAAGAGGCTAGGAACTGGGATTGGTCAAACTATTTGAATGAGGTGAATGATGGGACTCCTAGTTGGGTTGAGTTCTTTGTCACAGATGATAGTTTTCAATCTGTGGAAGAGGAACCTCATGTTCATAATGAAAATGAAGATGGGCCAGTGCCAGAGCTTGAACCAATTCAAGCTAATCAAGCATCTACAAGCCAAAGTGTAGATGGTTCTGGTCAAGTTGAATTAAGAAGGTCTAGTAGAACTTCTGTTTTATCTTCTAGACTAAGTGATTTTGTGCTAGATGGTAATGTTAGATATGGTACTAGTCTACAAGATGATGTTAATCTTGTTGAACTTCTTCTTGTTGAAGAAGGGGAACCCATGTCTTATCTTGAAGCAGTGAAAGAGAAGGTCTGGATACGTGCAATGGATGAAGAAATTGAGGCCATTCAGAAGAATAAGATCTGGATACTCACTGATCCTCCTTTGAAATGTAACCCAATAGGGTTAAAGTGGGTTTACAAACTGAAAAGGGATGCTACAGGAAAGATTACAAAGCACAAAGCAAGGTTAGTTGCCAAGGGTTATGTACAACAATTAGGGATTGACTTTGAGGAAGCTTTTGCTCCTGTTGCAAGGATAGAGACTATAAGGCTGTTGTTAGCTATGGCAGCCAAAATGGGTTGGAAAGTTTACCATATGGATGTAAAAGCTGCTTTTCTGCATGGTGAGTTAAAAGAAAGTGTCTTTGTTAAACAACCTGAAGGGTATGAAAAGAAAGGGGCTGAGATGAAAGTGTATAAGTTGTCAAAGGCTCTTTATGGCCTAAGACAAGCTCCTAGAGCATGGAATTTAAGGTTGGATAGAGTCTTGAAAGAGTTTGGTTTCAAAAGATGCCAACATGAACAAGCTGTTTATGTGAGGATAAAGTCCGGGTCAACCTTGATTATTGGGGTATATGTAGATGATCTACTTGTGACAGGAAGTAATCAAATGGAAATTAATGAATTTAAGCAACAAATGAGGTCAAAGTTTGAAATGACAGATTTGGGCTTCTTATGCTATTATTTGGGAATAGAGGTTTCACAAAGTGAAGATGGAATCATGATTAAGCAGTCTGCGTATGCTGAAAAGATAGTCAATATGGTTGGGTTGGAAGGTTGCAATGAAACAAAAACTCCTATGGAACATGGTTTGAAGTTATTCAAGACTGAGGGTGGAGAGGAAGTGGATCCAACTGAGTACAGGAAACTGATAGGTTCTTTGAGGTATTTGACTCAAACTAGACCAGACTTATGTTTTGTTGTTGGTTATTTGAGTAGATTTATGCAAAATCCAAGAGATGCTCATTTGAAGGCTATAAAGCATCTGGTCAGATATGTTATATGCAGTTTGGCATTAAGTATGGGAGGCATGATGGTGGAGGTTTGGTGGGGTATAGTGATAGTAATCATTTAACTGATAGTGATGATGGGAAGAGCACTTCAGGGAGTGTGTTCTATTACTATAGTTTTCCAGTTTCTTGGCATTCTTGTGAAGCAACAAATTGTTGCATTGTCTTCTTGTGAGGCAGAATTCATGGCTGCAACCTCTGCAGCATGTCAATCTCTGTGGTTACATGGGCTGTTAGAAGAAGTGACAGGCAAGAAGCAAGAAATGGTAACAATCTTTGTGGATAATAAGTCAGCTATTGCTTTAATGAGAAATCTGGTTTTTCATGGCAGAAGTAAACATATTAATACAAAGTATCATTTTATAAGAGAGTGTATAGAGAAAGAACAAATTCGGGTGGAATTTGTTAGCGGTAGTATGCAAAAGGCTGATGCTTTGACTAAAGCATTGCAAAGGGTAAAGTTCACTGAAATGAGGTTCTTGCTTGGTGTAGAAGACCTACAAGATGCTTGGAATTAGAGGGGAGTATGTTGGAGGATTAAAATGTAATTCCAAGTTAGTTAGACAGTTAGAGGGTTAATACTGATTGTTCTAGAAGTAGAGGACTTATATTGTAACTTTTCTATTTTTCTTGTTTGTATAAAAAGACTGAGTAAGTCTGTTAATTCAGTTCATACTTCTTGTTAATACAAACCCTAAAATCCTTTTTGTATCTTCATCTTGTTCATCTCAATTTCTTGTTTCAATTCCTGGTACCTACATCAATACTAACCTGATTACTTAAATTGGTATGGTTAAATATAATTATATGTTACTAGAAAGGAGTTAGCGTGATATGGTAAGAAATTCAAACATTATTAATCGCGTAACATACATGAAATTTTAGAAATGTGGGAAGCATACGTAAAATTCATGTTAAACGCGTGGGGATTTGAGTAATTAACTCAAATAATAATTATAAGAACTTGAAGTTGATACAGAGGAAATTGTTCTTTGGCCCTTGTTTCTCTAAATTATTTCAGCTTAAAATAAAACTTTTGAACGAATGAACCTTTAATGTTTAAATTTGTTTTAGGTTTTGGCTCTTAGGCTAACTCTATCCATTATTTTCCGTTTAGATCGGCATGTGCCTCACAGGAAGGGAAGAATGATCTTTTATTATAACCTATAATGACGATGGTAATATGCGACGTGGTTTATGTGTAGGAGTTTAATCACAAATTGGGATTTTACTCATTGATTAAGCAAATAGCTTATTGCTCAGTTTTGATCAATTTTAGTAAATGGCTTAATTCGATTTTATTATCTATTTTAGTTGATCTATTCTTTTACTAAATTTTTATTATATTGCTAGTTATTTAAATAAAAGTTATAAAAATTAAATATATTATAGTAATGTGAAATTCTTATTTAAAATAAATGTAAAAGCAAGTGATGATTTGGAAATGTAAAGGTGGTTTGAGAATATGTATTGTTTGAGTAAAAAAAACTGATTTTTAAGAAAGCTGATGTGACAGTGATATACAAACTGTTGGAGATGGTCTTAGCGTTGTGCCACATTGGAGTAGCTCTATGTGATTCTCTATTGGCCTCGTCGGTCTCTCTTGCGAAGAATCCTTTACCATGAATAGTTGGGGTCACAGACTCATCGACAACAATTACAAAAATCCTTTACCATGAAGAGTTGTAGGTCATTAATCACAACGTACGATATCAGTTATCAGTTAATAAACAATATCTAGCCGCCACTAGTCGATGTAGCTAGGTGAATTTAGACCAAACCACCTTAAATCCCCGTGTTTGTTTATTGTTTTTTTGTCTGTGTTCAGTTTTGTGTGTTTGAATATCCAAATAACATGATCGGATAGTCCAGCGCACCCATATATAAACATTAAGAAAGCGAACATCAAGAGTTGCGAAGTGAACCAGACAACAAATACCCAAAACATCAACTTCCATAAACGTTTAAAAGCTACAAGCTACCATAACAACTTCATAACATGCAAACTAAACCATCTCCCAACACAAAGACTCTTACAAGTTTCAATTACCTTTGTCAGGAGATTTCAAGTAAAGCGTCTCGCCACCATCTCCACTACTCGAGCCACCGCCTCCAATATCTTGCTTGCGACCAAAATCAGGGAACCCTCCAACTAGATGTGTCCCACTGGCTGCAGCGTTGCTGTTGTCAGTCTGTAGCATGTGAAGCCCACTGGTTCCACTGCCCGAATTCATGCCTAGCATCGCGTGCTGCTGTTGCAGTGATGAGCACTGCTGCTGGCCGTACATCATCGAACGTGCTGACAGTAGTGCTTGTGGTGACATTTGTTGCGCTTGTTGTTGTTGTTGTTGCATGTAGTGACCTCCGGGCTGCTGCATCATCCCACTTTGAGGATACTGAGTCATAAATGTACAACTATTTAATTTTTAATGGTTGGTTTAAGAGTGTGATTTGAAAATGATAAGAATTAATATTGATGTACCTGAGAATGAAGAGTAGGTAATTGAGGTTGAGAATCAGCAATGGCAGCAAGGTACATAAGGTTCCTCTGAAGCTTTGCCTGATATCTGCCATTATAAACCATTTAAATGTTGGTGTACCACGTGTTAATTTGTTTAATGAGAATTCTAACAAGTTTATAAACTTTGTCCACCAAGAGTTGGTGGTCTTGTCCACAAGATCACGGTAAAATGCCTCTACCGTTCTCTTTGATCACCAAGAGTTGGTCAAAGAGTACGGTTCGCATTGACACAAGCCAAATTTAGTTTAGGGGGTGTTTGAGATTCCTGATTGTTACCTCCTTATGACTTATGAAACATTTTAACTCACACATTAAATAATCCCAAACACCCCCTTATTACCGCTTAAGTCTTCAACTTATGTTGAATTTATCGCCATATACTTTGTCCACCAAGAGTTGTTTGATATAGTTTATCACTTGGGGATTTGCATTCTGAAGAACTCTAAATAGTCGGATATTAGACTAAGTTTTCTTTTGACAATTCCTAGACTGATTATTTGACTCTAGCTTATATAATAAAATAATCGTCCTCGTGTTGCTGGCCTTAGTGACAGAGATAAAGTCTCTTAAACAAGCAAAGCTCATGTGACTCAGAAAGTACATGAAATTTTTCTATCAAATAAATATATAATCCACGATCCTTTCGAAAAATATGTAATACATGATCACTTTTAAGACGCGTAACACATTTAACAAAGTCTTATGGTGAATTGGTGAAAGGTTAAATCAAAAGTAACACAAGAGGCCGGGTCAAAATAGAAATACTCACTCAGCACATTCCGCCATTTTTCCTGTGTTTTGGCTCTCAACGATCTTCAAGATCAGAGACTTGTTTTCATCCAAATACTGCACTTGTAAACCAAGGAAAACTAAAGCCTTAAACTCGAAACCGCCAAACCAAACCAAAAATCTAGATTATATATTGTATCCAACTCTAGGTAAAATCATTACAAAATATTAAATTGTTATAATAAAAAGGATCAATTTTACATGTAAATTTATATGGGTAGATTATGTATATAAACAACTATCAGTCTATCAAAACTAATTTGTATAAACGTTAATTCTATTAATCTTGTACTGTTCAGTTCACCTACTGGTTACATACGTAAACAAACAATTAAACTAGTTTCTTCGTATTTATTTTTCTGAATTTCTTGAGTGAGAAATGTAAGCATTTTTTCTATTGATTTTAAACTTTTTAAATTAGAAAAATGCAAGGTTTATTATATGGTTTTGCTCACAACATACATTACATGCTACACAGGTATATATCATCCCCGCTATATTGTAATTAAGTTGTAACGTGATAAAGGAAAACAAAAAACAAAATAACTATAATATCACTGTAGAATATAAAACATATATCACAAAAGACGATAAAAGAATTATGGAACAAATCAAAATACACAAGCTCAGGTATTGATGTGAATAAAGAATCTTCGGTAACACCGTTTATTATTCCCTATACCTCGACATGCAGATTGAATAATTCCCAAAGATACTATAAAATATATGTATCTTTTACACACACACAAAAAAAATGAAAAGAAAAAAAAACGGACGAAACCATTCAAGGGGTTTTTTCATAGTGATGAGTTTCTCTTGATACTATTTTTCTGGATGAGTCTGAAATATTAAAATTAGTATGGACAAAAACTTACTATGGTAACGAGGGTTCCGCGGATAAATATAACATAAAAAAAGAAAAGATACTTCATAAAATCACGAAAAATATTCCACTGTGGGACCTTACAGAGTGGACTTTGGACAGTTTTAATCTTTAAAAAACGACCCTCCATAAAATAATACTTCATCCGACCCATTAAAAGTGTCATGGTTTGAAAAACACAAAGTTAAAGGTAGATTGAATGATTACATTTTTTGCTTACGAAATTAAAATAATAACTTGAAAATTGGGTCCATCAATATTGTTTTATTTAGGTTAGTTGTGTGTTTAAGGGTAAATTTGAAAATTAACTAATAAATTTTGAAAGTGAACGTTATAATGAAACAAATAAAAAAGTAAATATTGACAGGACAATGAAGCATAATTAAAAATAAAAGATTTTCTTCTTGTGAACATGAAAGCATCTCAATGATTGCTAGCAGGTCTGCAGGTCTGTTGTGTTTCGACCTCTTCAAAGTTTTTTTTTCAATAGATGTTAAATATTAGAAGGGTACTTTTTTTTTTCACCAAAAACTCTGGCTAAAAGAACTAAAAACTTGTAATTTATAAACCAAGAATATTGTGATATCACAAACCCAGTTTTTGATAAAATGCAACAAAAAAATAGTTAATAATAATAAACAGTTTTTGAAACCCTTGTTTCAAAATAATACACCTATGGTCATGTCACAATACCTTTGGGTTGGGTTCAAAATCTTGTTTTTTTTGCCGGTTAACATAGAAACACAAAAGTATGCAAAGTTGACCGGTCAAACGGACAATTAAGAGGTGGGGCCGTCCCGTGCCACACCCATATAAACGTAAAAAAAGACGTTTCATGAGTAGATCATGCAAGATCATGACTTTTGTATATAGTACAAGTGTGCAATGAAAAAGTAATTATAGAAAAACCTTGTTGCAGATGAGAAAACAAACAAAACAAATATTCATCATAAAAAGATCAATAATAAAGTTGTGAACAATTACACACACAGTGGATTCTAGTGTGTGAAACTGAAACTGAAACTGAAACAAAAAGTTAAAAGGTTACAAATATAAAAAGACTGTAAACATCTGAAGGATGAAGGAATGGAAGTGAAACCTGTTGAATATGATCAGTAGTGACGTTGTTGGTGGGATAATAAGCTGCTGCCATCATGGGCTGCATCAGCATCAGGTGCTGCTGCATAATAATAATAATAATAATAATATTAATGGCAAAGATGAAAATATATATATATGGGGTTCCACAATATGCAAAGAAATGAACCAGGTAGGTAGCTAGGTTGTTATTAAATGGGGTTGAAGGATTAATGGCAGAATGAATAAGTAGTGTTGATTCGATGGATAGATCGATGAAGGTTAAAAGTAAAGAAAACAAAAAAGGCAGCAGGCTTTTGTGAGCTCAGTGTACTGGAATATTTGGCTATATATGCAGCTGGTGGTATAGTAGGATGAGTGGTCAGGGTGACACAGATACATATATATATTAGGCTAGTTTTAGTTTCTCTCACTTTTTATTTTATGCTTTCGAGTTGATATGAACATGATAAGTGCAACTCATGAATCAATAATTCAGGCCTATTTAGTCACACTTGACAAATTATTGAATTAACAAACATTTCAGTAAATATATATTCAATTCAAATATTTTGCAATATGTGAAGTTTTGTTAATTGTTAGGGAGAGTTGGATTATATATATTGATTAATTATAAAATTTGTAATTCAATCTATCTTGGATAGTATGAAGTGAATAAAACGCAAAATCATAATAGATATTGATACGAGTTAGGCAATGTGAATTACACGATCATTCAACACTATTTTGAATTCGATACTAAGGAGTCTCTAAGGTTGAATAAGGTTGAATGGGGCAGGCAATATCCCTACACCACAAGGGTTTAAAGGGGCAACGCCTTCTTGACAACATGAGACGGTGCTAAGGGCTTAGTGGTATAATTAATGATCATCTTAATTAATGGATTTGCTTTATCGTGGTATATTTATGATCAATTTGCACAATCCTTGACAAAGCAAGAGAAATTCATCAAAAACAATGACATCTAATCAAGAGACAATTGCGCATTAGTTGTAACAAAATCTTTAATCGCAAGTGTTATTGATCGGTAGCAACTGACCAATAAGTGTTAACTTGGATAAGTTGCAGCTATTGACGGTGCTTCTCAAATGTTGGTGGTTATAATTATTGCATGTCATGCCTTTCGTGAATAATTGCAACAATTCACTATGATGCTTCAACTCATATATAAAAGATTCATTTGGTCAGACTATAACACATCAAACATATATATTTTCTCAAAAATTTTATAGTTCGTTCTTTTGAACTATACATTCTGTGTTATCTTATTATTAATTTTGTTTACTAACAAAATAATTTAATATGAATGATTGAGCCTCGTTTTAGAGTTTTCTGAAGAACGCCGCTAGAGATTGTACAGTAGATCCGTTGGAGGACAATAGCGTTGATGGGAAGCCACATGTCATCGAATGGTTTGTTTGTCTTTGTATGTAGTCAGCTTGATGTTTTGGCAGCGATAGTAGAATGAGATCAAGAACTTGAAAATCCATGCAATGAATTTTGAATGTTTCTACCCAATATGTTTATTGACCATCTCCATCTCTAATGTATAATGGATATGAAGCTGACAGTAACGGTCGGATAACAATAGGATTTAGTTCATATTTATCGATTCTAATAGACAAATAGTCATTCGTTCGGTTTATGGCGCATCCTCCAGTGATATGATGTGATATGAGGAAATACATTGTATATGTATGAATAATTTGGTCATAGTTGGTATCTAACTCGACCACTTTAAATTTGTACTTTTGGTTAGCTTAGGTGTATAAAACATAAACTTTATATTACAAGAACACATATTAGGCTGAGGGGTGCGGAGCGCTAGTCAGGGCGCGTGAGGGACTTCGATAGCGCCCCGGGGCGCGAGAGCCACACCACCGGGGCGCGAGAGGGGCGCGAGAGGGGCGCGAGAGCGGAAAACGAGGCAGGCGCCAGGAGGCTCGCGCGCGTGAGTGGCTGTGGGAAATGGGAAAGAGCCGTTGGAAGGCTTTAATAATGAATAAAAATATTTTTTTTTTTTTAACAAAATCATCTATATATATCACAATACATATATCACAATACATATCAAACACAACCATTCTCACATACTACAACCAAAACGAATATCACACACCACACCCAAAACCCAAAATCACCCTATCTTCGAAACCTTTTTTTAAAAACATGTCTGGAAATTGGTACCCAAACCTAGATTCAGATTACCCTTACGACGATTTATGGTCGGCACCGGAACAACCGATGTTTTATTCGGGGTCGCAACAATCATCCGGCTTTCAACCATCCAACATGCAACCGTCTCCTAACTTTGTAGTTCCGGAGACACAAGAACCGGAACCAGAAGGTGAAGCTGCGGGACAAAGAAGACGCGTCCACCGGAAAAAACAACTTGCAACGGACGGGTCGGGTTCGGCTTCGACCGGAAGGGCGAAACGGAAAATCACTCCGTGGTCATCGGATGAGAAGGAAGCCCTGTGTCGGGCTTGGATAGCCATTTCTGAGGATCGGCGTTGCGGTAATTGTTTTAACGTCTTTAAAAATGATTGTAAATAAAAAGTTAAATAAAAAAGTTAAATGGCTTACAAATTTATTTACATAATTTTGCAGCCGACTACCAAAAGAGCAAGGTCTTTTGGACAAAGGTTAGGGAGACGTTCTATTCGCTCGTTGGGAGTACAGAGCGGAATCCCGATATGATTTCGGGTCGGTGGACCGAAATTAGAAAATTTGTCGGCTTGTTTACTAATCTGTTCAACAGGAACGCCGGTCGTATGAGACCAAGTGGCAGTGACGATTTGGCGGTCTATAATTTCACTGTCGAAGAGTGGAAGCAGGAGTGCCTGCGGAGGTATGGGGCGGTGAAGACGTGGGACGGTGTAAAGTTGTGGGAGAGGTTGAGAAGGTGTGCCAAGTGGGTTGAGCTGGTGGCGCCGGACCTTGATGCGGAAGTAGGGCCGAAACGGACTAAAACTAGTTCGTCTGGAGCGTACAGCACAACGGACGGGTCGGATTGCCGGGTTGGATTCGACCTAAACGTTGCGGGGGAGGAAACGTCTTCACCGCCGAGGAGGCGGCCATTGGGAAGGGACGCCAGGGGGAAAAAACCGGCTGAGGGGGAAGCCGTAAACATCAACGATCTTGTTGAATCCCTCAATAAATTCAACAAAACCCTGGAGGTGGTCTCTGTTGACAAAAAGGAAAAAAAAAGAATGAGAGATTTGGACTTCCTTGCAAGAGACTTCAGCCACCTAAATCCGGTCGACCAAATGCTGATGGAAAAACAAAAGGAACGTATCCGGAAGAGGTTGATCGAAGAAGACGAAGCCGAAGAATAAGAATAATGTTAATGTGTTTTTTTAATTTTTTTTAATTAATGTGTTTTTTTAATTTTTTAGTACTTTAATTTTTTTTATATATTAATGTGTTTTTTTAATTAATGTGTGTTTGTTTAAATAATTACTTGTTTTTTTAATAATACGTTTTTTTAATACATTTATAAAAAAATAAAAAAATAAACCGCTCGCGCCCCCTCTCGCGCCCCTCCACACCATGCCCCGGGGCGCTATCACCACTACCAATACCCATCTTATCAAGTTTCTCTCTCTGCCACACGTCACAATATTATTGGATGGCGCCCCCACTCACGCCCCCTCTCGCGCCCCCCACACCCCTCAGCCTTAAGAAAATCCTTAAAACGAATATAAATTATACTGTAAATATACAACCTTCAACACCGACATGCTTTTAAACCATAGGTGTTGGGATATAATTATGAGTCCGAGCAATTAATGTAGGTGGAAATTACAAAGAGACCCCAAGTGTCACGTGAGGTAGAGAAAGAGAAAGGTGACCACTGTACTGTACTTACCCAACCTCCACAAACATATCTTTGCTACTCTAGATATGTTTTTTCTCCCTAAAACATGACAAAACAAATTACCCATTTTCGAAATATGAAAAGGTGCAAATATATATAAATATAAATTACTAGCATAAAAAGTATGATATAAATTTTTACATTCATTTTAAACATTTTAAGTAATACTATATCAGCTTTCAAAGGAGGATTCACTCAAAAACGAACAAATGATTTCTTGGTCGACCAACTTGCAATTTTAATTTTTTAACTATACTACTATTCAACTGGCTTGCTGCGGTGAGACACAGTGAGAATTTGGTCGATATTGACCACCAAACCAATTACTTATTTTTGTTAAGGAAGCTATCAGCATTTCGTATTGTTTTTCTTTTTGACTTTTAAATAATTAGTTTTTAAACATATATTATTTTTCTTTTATGACTTTTGAAATATATAATGTTTTCTTATGAATGTAACGTTGTGACATATGTATTTTTTATCTATGCTTCATTGCATCCTTACAAATGTATACTCAAAACATGAGAGGAATCAAATATGGTATATTATATATTACCTTCTACACAAGTTCAAAACGTAGATACGACGGGGGGTAGTTTCGACTACTTATACATCAACATTAACCTCACGAAAAAAAAATCAAGTCAAAACGTTAATCAAAATAAACACTTAGCGTACATTGGGCACATTTTAAACAAAGCTTATATGGTAATTAGGGTTGAGGTGGAGAGTGAGTTGTGCGGTTTAAGTGAGACGACACCATCCATCCACACTTATGGTGACCGTTGATGGAGAGTGAGGTAGTTGGTTAAAAAAATTTTGAGTGTGTGTGGTGTGTGTGTGTTGGGGGGGGGGGGGGGGGGTTTGTTTTACACAACAAATTAAGGTGCACATGATATAATAAAAATCCTATATTACATATTGTAAAAGATCATTTAATATTATAAATACTGTCCACACTAAACGTTGTATTGTCTCTTTCAGAGGATCTTGCTATATTTCTTAAATAACTAACCAATCACATCAAAACTTATGTGTAAAACAATAAACATATACTCATACAGTTTAAAACTATTAATACAAAGACTCAGTGTCATTGTTTAATTCGTCTAAAGTATCGTGTTTATGTGCTAAATGTCTAAATCCTCTTAAAAGATGGTTAAAAAACAAACTTTTATACATGTTTTAAACTTAAAACATGATTACCAAATTATTAATAAAATAGTAACTCAATGTGTTATATATTTAAGGAAAATTGGTTTTAAATAATCCCAACTATTGCCTATTGGTAAATATTCATCCTAACTTTACACTTGCCTGCTGGCAGTACCAACTACCTGTGCATTTGTTTTTAACGGGCTGCGACTAACGGATGTTAACTCTGTTAGTCTTTGTCTGACGTGGCCATCCCAGCTGGCAAAATTCATCCTACGTGGAACGACACGTGGCGGCTGACTGTGTATTATTATTATTATTATACCCCCCCCTTTTTGTTAGTTCAGTACCACCACCACCATCCCCCCTCGTTTCCCCGCGAGCCACCACTACCCCCCTCGTTTTCCCGGCGAGCCACCACCACCCCCCTCGTTTCCCGGCGAGCCACCACCACCCCCCTCGTTTCCCGGCGAGCCACCACCACCCCCCTCGTTTTCCCGGCGAGCCACCACCACCCCCCTCGTTTTCCCGGCGAGCCACCACCACCCCCCTCATTTCCCGGCAAGCCACCACCACCCCCCTCGTTTCCCCGGCGAGCCACCAACACCTTCTCCAAACCTGCAACTTCTTTATCAAAATAATCTTCCATGGCCTTCTAGATCTAATATCCACACTAAACTCTTCCCCAAAAACAAGCACGCAAGAATCATACCTAAAACGAGCCATGTGCTTCCGATCAACCCTAAATACTCCGGCAATAAATTTTCAGATCCAGATCCGTAGCTGATTTTTAAATCCAGATCTGATTTTCCAATTCATGCAATAATTTTTGATCGGGTATTGCAATGAAGTTGGTAAATAAAAGTTAGGGTTAGGGTTTGCAAGGTTCCAGCCATCACCGCCGGGTCGGATAGAGATTAGGGCGGTGGCTGTTGGACAGCCGGCGCCCGGTGATGCCGCCGCCGATTATTATGTAGTCATAGTAGTCATGGGTGTCTGGAAGATTGGGGACTAGGGTTTGGTAATATACTAATATTTAAATTAGTTGAAATGGTGATTAATAATAATAATAATACACAGTTAGCCACCACGTGTCGTTCCATGTAGGATGATTTTTGCCAGCTGGGATGGCCACGTCAGACAAAGACTAACGGAATTAACATCCGTTATTCGCAGCTCGTTAAAAACAAATGCACATGTAGTTGGTACTGCCAGTAGACAAGTGTAAAGTTGGGATGGATATTTACTAATAGGCCATAGTTGAGATTATTTAAAACCAATTTTCCTATATTTAAAAGCTATCAACAAAATTTTAGATTTGTGACAAATGGATCATGTGACAGAATAATCATATCCTTTTTTATTAGATACTAGTTTGAGGTCCGTGTATTACACGGGTAATTGTTGAAAATTTTAAATTTTGACCTTTAAGTGAAATACAGTCAACAAATTGATCATATATTGTTAATACAATTAAAATTAAACTAAAATTACATAAATTACATAACTAAGATTACACAAATATGTTACAAATAGGTAAAAACTTCCTTTTACACTACATTTGTTATTGTATTAGCAGGTATATATTGTTTATCAAAAATCAAAATTTGTAGTCCATGTCTGTCTATAACTCTTAATAAAGTAGCATATAGACCTGCTTATAATTCTTGATATAGCTATATATAGTTGTGCGTGTGACAAAAATGGTTCTCCAATTCGTCTCTTGTCAATCTATATGGAGAATACTTATTATATGTAGTAATGGATTTAGTTTGAATAAACATATAGTTTTAATGTCATATAATGAAATGACTTAAAAGATAAAGACCATATATGAAAATTGATTGAAAAAAAGGTGATGATGGCTATGGTGTTGACAAGTGGCAAAATTGGTAGGCTTTTATTAAAATAGATAGATTAGAGCATTCACATCAGGACCTTTAAAATATTTGTGAGAGAATCTCTAAAAAATTTTAGAGAATGGTAAGTGGTTGTGAGTAGAGGAGAGAGAAAATTTAAAGAGATGAGTAAACTTTGAGTAAATTTGGAGAACCACTGTTCATCCTCTATTTATTTTTTAATATATTTGAAAGTGGTTGTGAGTGGAGAAGAGAGAAAAGATAATGATAAAGATGTTAAAAGTTATTATTTAATTGTATATGAGAGAGAAAATGTGGTGTTTTTTAGTGTAATTATAGAGATTGAGATGGATGATAGTGATTTGAATGCTCTTATTATATATATAAAAATTGTGGAAATTAATTATTTTGTACATTTATGATTTTTAGAGTAGTCCAATTTGCTCATGTGAGTGTGGTCAATTTTCCACAGAGAATGGGCCCGGTAATGAGGTATATATTGCAGTGATACCTTTACAACTTTGACCACTATATTGGGGTTGTTACATGATCATATCAATTTCAAGGACATTTTCGATTTCCTCTGTTACACACACATTTTATTACAAATAGATTTGTATGACATGACTGACATGGGAGATAAAACATGTTGCGACAACATGATCGTGATCCCCTTGTTTTGACGTCTATGTTGTTTACATCGTTGTATCGGAATTTTATCTGAGTAGACGTTAAAATTTGATCTTGGTTTTGTTGAATATTTGTACTTAATAACTTTTATCACTTAAATATGGTATCATAGAGTAAGATTTTTCCTGTTATATAAAATAGAAGAATAGAACTTTCACATCATGTGTAATTTAGTAAATGTTGGTCCAAGTTTAAATAGTTATATATAACAATAAATAATTCGTATAGATTAGAAATTTTATTATTAAAAAGTACGTAGTATAAAGTACAGTAATATACCACACATGTTAGTGTCAATATAAAAATGACGAGTAAATTTATTTTAATGATGTAACTTGTAAGCATACGTAATAATATCAAACCACAGTAATAATATAAGACGATGTATTATGATTACTGGTAGTAAATACGAAGTGATGCTATGTAGATTTCATCTAGGGAAGATTCATTTCACGTCATGGTTAGTGATAATGAAAGTGTAATATGAGCGGTTTTTTTTCTAATTTATAATGCATTTTATTAATTATTTTTAAACAATTACTGTTAGTTATTTTAACGTGGATTTCTATTTTGTGGTCACCAAGAATCTGGATTGTATTCTCGTGTCATAAGAAAAAAATCAATGTCATCCGAAATGTTGATGAGATAAGCATCAAAACAGTTTACGAGACAAAGTAGTTAAAAAAGAACTCTATTTACGTTAAAATTATATTGGAATGTAAAAAAAAATGCACAACCGTGTATTTTCTTTATTTTAAACTGACGGATACAAGTTATTAAAAAAATCAAATTAAATGGGAATAAAATTTTATGACAAAAAAAAAATTTATGAATAGCATGCCGCAAGAAACTTTTTGATTTGCTCTAAAAATAGTATATATTAATTGTTTAACTGGAACGTTGAGCTTTTGTGTATATATTACCTGTTAAGGTCTCAAGTCCTAAATTGAAATGTGTTAATTTAACAATTTAAAGATAACTAAAATTAACACGGAGCATGATTTCTCTCTAGACCAAAAATAGCCACACAAACCAATAATATAATAACACAAGAGGGCATACAAATGCATCATAAGACCATGTGTACTGCAAACGTTATGTTTGCGTTATGGGTTGAAAACACAGGTACACCGCTCCCCCTCCCTGCGTTATGTGATGTTGTTTTTCGGTGTGTTGTATACAAAACGCGCAAATGGCACACAAATCAAAAAAATATTACCGTTATATATATAACCACTGAGAATAATAAAAAAAAATTATTTCTTTATATATTAAACCAACTAATTCCCAATCAAAACTCATCAAATTTATAAAACTTCTCTTTTAACTCTACAACTCTATAATTCCTTTACACAAAATTCACTATATATAGATCCTCCATCAATATATAAACAGTTTTTCGGGCTCCGACCAACAAGCCGAGGACGTGGAGGAGGAACAGGCGATTACGAGTGCGAAGGATGGCGAAGACGATGAAAACGACGACGAGGACGACGACGAAGAGGGCGAAGACGACGACGACGACAACGACGAATAGTTTTTTTTTATTTTCTTGTAATATTTATTTAATAAAATATTATTGTTAAATGATTATTCTTATTAAAAATTAAAAAAAAAAAAAAAACTGTAAAAGTGACTGGGCGCCACGTGACGCATAACCCCTGTATGTAGAGAGTTATGACTACAACCTGTTTTTGTACAAAACCATAACTCTGACTGGGCGCCACATGACGCATAACCCCTGGATGTGGAACTTTATGACTACACATGGTCTAAGAGTATAAAATCATATTTCTACTAAAATCATGTAAACATAAGCAATAGTCAAACCAAAAGTCAAACATGAACATCATATAAACCTAGATGATTAAAATAAACTAGTTTAGAGCATAACAAACCCAGTCATAAACATAATCTGAAATCAAAAGTAAACAAAACATGAATGACAAACCGAGCCGAATAACACGAATACACGTTTATCGTAAATTAAATATTGACTCCAGGCTCTTAAGAGATATCTTCGTTTAGACTATGTTCCAAAATCACCTTGTTGGTCTTTTGGTCCAACTCTCTGATCGAACTCCTCTCTATCGACTCTGATCCCTTGCGTCTAGAGGTGCACAAATCGGGGCTTTCAAAAACTCGGTTCCGGGTATGGAACCGGGTTCGGGTATGACAAGGTATTGGAAAATCGGATATTAGCAATATCCGAGTTGGGTTCGGGTTCGGGTCCGGGTATTGTCTGTAAGACCATACCCTATGCATCGGGTTCAGGTCGGGTTTAGAACCGGGTATTCTAAAACTGGGTATTTGAATATCTTATTTTCGGGTATTGAAAAAACCTTATTTTCAGGTATTTTCAGGCTTTTTTTTCTGGTTTAGATTGGATCTTTTAAGGTGTTGCACTTTTTAGAGGTATTTTTGGGTATTTTTCATGTATTTTTCGGGTATTTGAAAACCCGATTTCGAGTTTTAGAAAAAACCGGTTCCGGTTTTCAGATATTACCAGGTATAATTGGGTCCAGTTTCGGGTACGGGTTTTGTTATTGAAATGCATACCTATCCGTACCCCTACGGGGATTCGATACGAGTTCGGGTATTAAAAACCTGGATATTAAAAAACCGGTTTTGGTATATTTTTTCAGGTCCGGTTACTGATTTGGTTTTTTTGTGCACCTATACTTGCGTCTATCACTCTATTGTGACTCTATTTATTTATTTCTTTTGTTCAATGACCTAAGCCCATCATCTGTCATTATCCATTCCAAGCCCTTCTAACTCATTGCTTCTCTTTGTTTCACTTGGGCCTTTCTTCAGTTCTCTTTGGACTTTATTTAAATTCCACTTTTCATTATTAGTTTTGGCCCTACATTAAATATGGAATGAATTACAATATAGAGTGTTCAACTTAAATAAAAGTAATAATTTCTTAGGTTAATTAAACAAGATGATCTATTTCATTCACTTGTTCATTCATTCTCTATTTTATTATCTCTTCAATTCATTACCACAAAACAAACAGATCCTTAATCTTTAACTTTCTTTCTCGATTTAACCACATAGTCTTTTTACTTGTAAACCAATATTAGAACTAACCCTTCAGTGCTCACATAAAAAGAAAACAATAGTCGACTTTATGTATGCCTTTAGGTATAACACCAACACAACAATATTTCAATTTTTTTAATCTTCACCGGTGCATGCATC
The DNA here is from genome assembly GCF_021521415.1 of Bidens hawaiensis. Classification (NCBI taxonomy): domain Eukaryota; kingdom Viridiplantae; phylum Streptophyta; class Magnoliopsida; order Asterales; family Asteraceae; genus Bidens; species Bidens hawaiensis. The sequence goes on from NW_027496067.1 coordinate 48,940, forward strand.
GTGTTAATTATGTATTAAGCATATACAAAATTAACCAACTGTTTTATGCTGTACTCGATATGAGGCATTCATCATTAAATGTTGCATTTTTTTTTCTTGATGAGTTAACTGATAGCTATTAGCTAGCTAGCTAGCTATTAGTTGTTTTTATTAACATGAATAAAATCGTCCAGCAACTGTCTACCAATTGAACACATTTTAACCACCACGCTACATAACTGATAGTAATGCTTATTTATAAGTTAAATATTAGAGTTAAGTACCACTTTAGTACTTGTGGTTTGGTCAACTACGCAACTTTAGTACCTAAACTTTATTTTGTGCAACTAGCTACCTCAACTTCAAAAAACTTGTCATTTTAGTACTTTTTGCTAACCCCGTTAATATTTTCTCGTTAAGTCAGGGGTAAACTTGTAATTTCAATTATTTTATCATAAACTCAAAAAGAGTTAAGTGCCACTTTAGTACCTATGGTTTGGCCAACTACGCAACTTTAATACCTAAACTTTATTTTGTGCAACTAGCTACCTCAGCTTAAAAAAACTTGTCATTTTAGTACTTTTTGCTAACCCCGTTAATTTTTTCTCGTTAAGTCAAGGGTAAACTTGTAATTTCAATTATTTTATCATAAACTCAAAAAAATATGTGGTGACAGGGACTCGAACTCGCGCCTATGGTTTCTACAATGTTTTAATGAGGGATGCACTAGCCAGTAGGACAAGTGACTGACTTGTTCATAAGCTGGTTTTGAATACTTTTATAGTCAAGTTTGAAAGACCCCCAAATCCTCATAAACCATATAAATGTCAAAATTGGTCATAACGGATCATGCAACTAGTTACACCAACACAATTGGGCCCAATTCCGCCCTCCGATTTCGTCAATCAGAGCTGTTAATTCCCTGCTTAATCAGGTCAATGCACTGCACATATTGTATAGCAGATTTTAGGTTGGAATTCAACATGAAAATTAACCAGTTGGCCAGAGCTGAGATGGCCAGAATCCCACCGGTATTGAGATCGGGACAGAAGCCGGAAAACGAAAGAGAAAGGGGGTGGGGGCTGTTTAGTTTAAGATTTGACACCATCGGTCCCTAGGGTTTTTAAATGTTTAAAACTAAACAAAACATTTATAAAATGGGGAATTTGATTAAATGAAGAGTTAAGTGCCATTTTAGTACATGTGGTTTGGCCAACTACGCAACTTTAGTACCTAAAGTTTAGGTACTAAAGTTGCGTAGTTGGCCAAACCACATGTACTAAAATGACACTTAACTCCTAAATGAATGAATAAAATAACTGAAATTACAAGTTTACCCTTGACTTAACGGGAAAAAATTATCGGGGTTAGCCAAAAATACTAAAATGCCAAGTTTTTTGAAACTGAGGTAGCCAGTTGCACAAAATAAAGTTTAGGTACTAAAGTTGCGTAGTTGACTAAACCACATGTACTAAAATGACACTTAACTCTAAAACTTATAAGTGTGCTAGTTCATGCAGCTAGAACTAACACTATTTTCAATATTAATATTCAAATCAAATTATGTTTTTTATATATATAATGGATAACCTATGGTTCACATTTCACAACATTATGATCATACACAATACTAGCCAGCCTTAAACATAAGCTTGACAAAATGTGATCTCATAGTCATATAACTTAGCTTATTCCACTACTATTAAATTCAAAACATATGGATTATCTCTAGTTAGGATGATATGTGTTATGTTTTGTTTTTAGGTGAACATAATTCGTGCACCGGTGCAACTCGACTACTTTAAACAATACCAAGGCCGCATTAGCGCACTAATAGGACCAAAAAGAACGAGACAACTAGTAAACAATGTGCTTGTGCTCATGACACTCGGTGGCAATGACTTTGTTAACAATTACTACTTCGTCCCATATTATGTACTCTCTCGTCAATACATCCTTCAAGATTTTGTTCCTTTTATCGTATCCGAATATAAAAAGCTTTTATTGGTATGCATACAACTCCGGTTCATATATATTTTAGCTGATGAGTTTAACGTATTAATTTCTCTTTATTTTTTGTACAATCACGGTCGCAATTTGGGTTTTTTGTTATTCAACGCGTAAGAAATATTATTCGCAATACAGTTTTTCAGTTCTTTTGAGTTGCAATATTTTTATATGTTTTCATGTTAATGCAGAGGCTGTATTACTTGGGGGCAAGGAGGGTACTCGTAACTGGAATCGGTTCACAAGGGTGTGTGCCAGCAGAACTTGCTCAACATAGTCGAAACGGTGAATGTGAGCCTGAGCTTCAAAGGGCTGTATCTTTGTTCAACTCTCAACTAGACGATATGCTTATAGGTCTTAATAAAGAACTCGGTAGCCATGTGTTTGTTGGTGTAAACATAACTACACTAGGAAGATGCACAATGATTTCCTAAGCAATCCAGGAGCTTATGGTGAGTTTGTATATTAATTACTTGTAAGCTAGAATATCTGTTTTATGTAAATAACATACTTTTTTTTGTAAATTTGTAGGGTTTGTTATTGTGAAAATAGCATGTTGCGGACAAGGGCCATACAATGGGATCGGAGTTTGTTCACCATTGTCGAAAATATGCCTTAATAGGTATGTTTATGCGTTTTGGGACACCTTTCATCCATCCGAGAAAGCAAATAGACTTATCGTGGACTAGATTATGACTGGAACAACTGAGTACATGAAATCCATGAATTGCTTTAGGTTCTAATTAGTTGTACTCTCTAGCTATGTTATTGTGTGTGTATCTAAGAGATTGTTACTTAAAATTTTTTTTTTATGCTTTTTTGAGTTATGTTTGATTCTTATGTGTTATAATTTGAGTGTAATAACTAAGGTTAATGGTTGGTTTTGTTTGATATTATATCACATGTTGTTAGTCGTTTTGTTTGTCTTTGTTCATTTATATTAACTTGTTTTTTTTCCATTTATAATTTTCGGGAAACAACATAGATGACTTGTAAGATCAAAGTAATATACACTCACACTTCAAATACCATGAGGCATCTATAAACGCGTACAGAAAGATGCCATATCAGCAATGCATTCGATCATCATAAATACTCATTTCCGGTCTATCATCTTTAACAAACATTTCCTAACAAAACTTTTATTAATCCGTATTATCACCACCTTCTTGTTTGCTATCAATATAGCTAACGACAAAAATTCGTCTACACTAGCAATATATGGTATCAGTAGTGGTTAAGATGGCTCGGGATGTGGTAACCACAAATCGAGTTTCAAGGAGGTTTGTGAATGATGTCGAGAATTGTTGAAATTGTGAAAATCAAGGATTGTATATAGCCTTAGAATTGTGGAAATTCGAAGTTTGGATTAGGATTTGGGTTTTAATTTCTCATTGGAGTGCCTAGTTTTATTAGACGACGTATATATTATATATAATACGTTTAACATTTGTATGAAGTATGAACGAGTTTGTGTTTGGATTTCCATTTGTAAGAATTTAGATTAAAAAATAAATAAATAAAAATGTGTGTGTGTGTATATATATTGATTTTACTATGATAAAGCCCGTGTGATACATGACTATTTAAAAAACTAAAACAAAAAAGTGATTCATAATATACATAATAACAATTTTATGGATTCATAAGATATAAATAATTCTCTAAAATACTACATAGAATATTAGTAAGAATAATTAATATTTGTTCAGAAAGAGTGGGATGACGTGGGTGGAAGAAAAATAAAACCCAACCCGGCCCACCCAAACTATTAAGTTGTCATGTTAGATAGATTAAATAAGGCCATGCTAATTTGATGATGATTATTAGTATAACTGTATAAGATGGTTCACTTGTATTTATAATTTACGTAACCCTAATCCTTATACTCCCGTAATTATATATACCAGGGGATTCTACAGTTGTTAATACCTCTCTCATCACAAACGCAAACCCTCATATTATTCCTGTCACCCGCCTCCAATAGGTATGTTCATGACCATGCAAGTGGGCATCAAATATCCTAGGCTTCCAACCAACAACAACGTTGTCAAACATTCTAGATTTCAACTAACCTTAAATGTTATAGGTTTGGTTGTTTGTAGTTACCCCTCTTACACTGACTTTTAATTTGGTGGTGAAATTTTTGGTTTGTTTGTTGGAAATATGTTGTTTTCGTTGGCTCGTAGCCACTCTAAACCATGTGTAGTGGATGGGGTGTTTTACGCCATGTGACGTTACGTCACTATATAAGCGTATTACAACATAATAGTGTAGTGGATGGAGAATCTTCCAATCATTATCCCATTATAATTATTTTTTATTTTTTATTTTTTAATAAAATTAAATATAAACACTTCTAACGGAACAAGAAAGAATAATTACTTTTTCTTATCTTTTATCTTTTACCGCATGGGGAACAAACATGTCCATTCATTTCACTTATCCATTTGTCACACACGTAGGAAAAGTTGTATCCACTGATTTAAGGTACACTCAAACCTTAAAACTTGGCATACTCACAATCACAAACACAAGTTTATTTCTTGTACTCTTATACGTCTACTTATATAACACATTATAGGTGGAAAGATCCAAAAACTTCAAGAAAAAATAATAATAATGGTGATATCATTCTTGACAACACTCTTATTTCCGCCACCGTCTTCCTTGTTCGTCAACACAATGTCGATATTAAGCAGTCTTTCACTCGCAAATGCGGGATACAAGGAAACCAAAGGCAAGCACATGCAATATTCCAAGTTCTTTAATATTATCAATGTCGCAACTTCGAAGAAACCAGCAAAGGATCAAGAAGTTAAGTGGTCTAGTAGAGATGGGATGTTGTTATTCTATGCACCCGCGTTTCTCATAGGCCTTGTTTCTTTTGTGGCTTTTCACGATGGAGATCTTCGACTTGTAATGGTTATATCTGCTCTTACCATTCATTTTTTCAAAAGGGTTGTTGAGGTAAAGTTGTAATTACTTGTTTGAATCTGTCAATTCATGCATGCTGTTTTCACTGCTTCTTTTGTGCATCTACACTGTTAGTTCTAGTAAAATATAGGCCTTTTATAAGTTCTTGGCTCGAGGCTTGCTAGAAATCGGTCTGGTTTGTAAACGATCTAAACCCGAGCTGGGGTAAGCTCGCTCGTTGGCTTGCATTTTGGCTCATTTAAATTAAGCCCAAATTTTAATATACACATCACATAAATGTATAACCCGAAATTATAACTCAATTTTGAATATATGGAAATTATAATTTCTGTAGTTTATAAAGTCTGTTTTGTTAAATAATTATTTTTTTTGTTTTTTATACGACTATATCAATGTGTAAAGATACAAAAAATTTTGAACTTTGAAACTAAACGAACTCGCTCAAGCTTTTTGTGAGGCGAGTTAATTAAGCTCAACATTTCAGTTCATTAAGATATATGATCCAACTGTAAGTCTGTAACTACAAGCCCGAGCCGAACCTGGCTTGACTCAGCTCGGAACATTTACAGCCCTAGTACAATAATATACCTTTTTTACATTATTGCTGTTTTTTTTCTTTTTCATAGGTCCTTTTTGTTCACAAATATAGTGGTTATATGTCACTTGAAGCTGTAATACCTGTCACTTTAAATTACACCATCTCAACCGCGACAATGATTTACGCACAATACTTATCCGGAACATTTGCTGAGCCTTTAATCGTTCTCAAAAGCGTTGGAGTTACGTTGTTCTTGATTGGAATAACTGGAAACTTTTACCACCATTGGATTCTATCTAATCTAAGAGAGAAGGGTGATAGGGAGTATAAGATCCCGAAAGGAAGATTGTTTGACTTGGTCATATGCCCACACTATCTCTTCGAGATTGTCGAGTTCATTGGAGTCACTTGCATATCGCAGACACTGTATTCGGCTTGTTTCACTTTCGGCACCATGTGCTACTTGACGGGGAGAAGTTTGGCCACGAGAGAATGGTACATTTCGAAGTTTGGAGAGAAGTTTAACAAGGATCATGTTAAGGCTCTAATTCCCTATATTTTTTAAATAATTTGAAAATGTTAGACAGAAGCTATCAAGGAATGCATATTGTTAGTTTAATGGCTAGTAAGTGGGATGTGTCACTTTAGTGTGATGCTTATTCTTTTAGTTTCTTCTTTGTCTTTGTTTGTGGTTGATATGAATAGTAATTGACACACTAAATGGTTATAAATTGTTGTTCTACAATGGTACTTCATCAAATTACTGCAAATTGTTTCTACTTTCTTCATCCTTCTTTTTTTATAAACACCATGTTGGAACCTGAACCCCTGATGACCCGTCAGCCCGTGTGACCCTGGTATAAAATGATGGTACAAAAACATCGTTTGCAACTCTTAAAATCATTTGTCACGTTGCAACAAATTTATGACGGTTTTGATCCTATATGAAATTATCGTATTGTAGTCAATGACCTACACGACAAATTTGCAACGGATTCAGGCCCAGTTAGCAACAAACTGGACAACGCTATATCAGCAACTGTTTGCAACTAAACTTTTGCTATGGTTATATTGCAATGGAGATTAACAGCATTAGCTACATATTTCTAAAATGATGTTTCCAGACATGGGATACAGTTTTTTAAAAGCAACGAAGTTCCAAACATGGGATACCAAAGCCACCCATGGCGCACATGTACTACTTTAAAGTAAGGTCGGATCCTTGAGTACTTGTGTATAGAACAAGCAACGGTCTCTAATATGACTAATGCATGCAGGAGTTTTAAAACAAGTAACGGTATATTCATGGAGTTTTAAAACAAAATGTGGCATGTAAAACTTGATTCATGGTTTGCTTGATACAAAAGCGTGGAAAGATGGGATTGAGTAGTTCACAAGATGGTGAATCCAGATGTTAAAGCATATACTAACTTGGCGGATTCAATTCATTTTCTAAAGAAGGGAAGGTCAAAAAAGCTGCCAAAATGGTTTGCATATACTAACTTTGGTGGATTCACTTCACTTTCTAAAGAATGGAAGGTCAAAAGGGCTGCCAAAATGGCTCGAGTCAGTGATTCAGAACAGGCGAATGCTGATGTTGTCACTTGCATCACATTGGTCGATGGTTATCGTTTGCAAGATAGATTAAAAGACAGAAGGTAATAAATAGATTGATGATCACCATTAAGTGTTGAGCCAAACATAAGAAACAGAAGTGATGAACTATAAAATGTTTCGATGAAATGTCTCAGTTAACCTACTTGCTAGTACCATCGCATACACCATAAACATCATCCATATCTCGCCACAAACTCAAATCTTTAGACAGAAATCTCATATATCTAGTTTTGTATAATAAAATCACAATATAGAACGGGTGAAATGAAGTCAAAGAACACAAACTATACCTCTATACAACAGGAACCCAAAACTTATGCATGGTGGTCTAAGATACAGTCAAATAAAAAACGGAAGAGGGGAATATATAACCTAAACTACATCACCTGAAGGAGGATGCTACACAGTACGCCACTTCTATATGATCTGCTACCTTTTTTCACAAAGAATTACACATCTACCAGAAGGATCATTGTCTGATTATGCTTGCATTCTCGGTTCATGTAATTTGATTCATTCCTCCCCCCACACACATAACTTGCCCACAGCCTCACCATATAACTTAATTTAATTGTAAATTCTAACCGGTTTCTCAAATGTGTGACGGTTCTGCAAAAACCATGGTTACATTAGTAACCGAAACAACAAACCAATACACTAAAACAAGCAATATATGTACCTGATTTGCAGCATAAGACCTCTTGGGTGAATTGTCAGAGTGCTCTAATCCCAAATATTGTTCCCAAGCACCATAGACGTCTCTTCTCTGAGATTAGAAGGGGCAAATATGTCAAGTTAAAACATAAAAACACCGAATTATTTTGTAACTGTTACTTTTGAAGGAAATTTACAGACCTGAAAACGACTAGAGACGATATCAGAGTCCTGAAGGTAGGTGGGACGTCCCAAAGACAGAAATGCAAACTTCCACTGGCGTGTTACAAGTTCCAAAATGCAAAATGAAATTAGAAATAATATCAAAACTGATTAGAAAAGATAGAAAGAATGGTGCATAGTATACCTTGGAAAACTCCTCGTCTGGAACCTGTAACTTCTTCTGTATCTTTACTTTAACTTCAGCTAATGTTTCACCCTCGCGAATTACCAGGAAGAATGGTTCCCCAAAGTTCTGAACCTGCTGCTTAAAGCAATAAACATGTAAGCATTAACTATTTAGTATAAACTGCAAATATAACTAAATTTGTAGCCATAAACGCAAACCACCTGATTCTGAGTTGTGTCTTTTGTAAAATGGTAAACGTGAATTAGACGGTCCTGAGGACCTATATCCTTTTCTTCTTCTGGAACCTGTAAGTAAACTAATCTTAGAATACTTGCAGAAAACAATCATTATAACACCAAAAACTCAACAGTATAAACTCAAATAACATGTGAAAAACATGAATATAGTGCAACATTTAATATATACCTCCTCGGCCCGTAACGTCCAGTATTGATCATTGATATTCTCAATTTTTTCATTCAGAGGGAAAATCTGCATATATGGTAACATATGGTAAGAAATTAATATGCGATTCATATACCCAACTCCCTATGAACATGGGAATATCACATACCTTGTAGATTTTGTGGTAGAAAACCTCAAGTAGGCGAAGTTCTGCGTTTGGATTAGACAACTCAACCTGTTCCACAACAATTAATGATTAACCATCTATTTAAAGAAAATATGACAATCTGAAAAAATATTAGTTTCTATACTTACTTTGGTCTTAAGGTCATTGATAACATCCCCTACTGTGCTTTGCTTTGGGAGTCTGATAGTATGAATTACCACCTACCAATTAGTTAAAATAACATCGCATGTCAGCAAAAAGATAAAAATAAATAGATAAAAGAGAGAGACTGGATGTCTGGATGTAACTCGGTACTTACTTCATCTTTAGTAGCATGATGAAAGGCAACTTTTAGAGTTTTTAGGCCTTGAAGTTCTGGCAGAGGGATATCCAATACTTCATAATACAAAATATCAGAAGTCTGCAACAAAAAGATAAGGTAAAATTACTAAGTAACTGTTCCAAATGTCAACTGATTAGTCCTTTTGGAAAGCAATAAATATACCTGATTGTAGTGAGCCAGCATGTCTGATAGATGTTCCACTCCACGATACTTGATTGGCTGAGGTTTAGGTTGTTGAGAATAGCAGTTGTGAGATGTAAGCCTGATTTTAGAAGGATCGTCTAAATTTAGATGGCGAGCAAGTCTTTCCACCACATCATCATAATTGTAGAGTTTTGACCTGAAATAAACACAAAAGTCAAGTCAATGATGAGAACTGAAACTTTGACCAGAGGGTGAAGTCAAAATCAACAATATCAAGGGACTCACAGTTCCAGAGAAAATTCATCCTCCTTGGGCTTCTCCAGTGAACGAAACCGTACAACCTATGCACCATACATTATTAGGTAACGTACCAAATTGGGCATAATCATAGACACATATACCTAGAAATAAAAACATTCAGATATACCTGACGATTGTGAACATACTCCAGAAAAGAGGGAACATCAGGATAACGACATGCTTCTGCACTTTCAACCTTAAGAGGTTTCTGAAAGCAAATGATATCTCCATCTTCAAGCTATAAAGCCATAATAAAAGAAACACATGCTTATAATGAGATACGAAAAGCGAAATAATGATATCAGACAGCCTCAGAAAACATACCTGGCTTCCCCTAAAAGTTAGTTTCTTGTCAACATGTTCACACATAACATTGGGCTCGAACTTAATTTCCTGTGTTCAAGAAAGAATATGAAGGCAACAGCCAAAAAGAACTACCAGAAAATAAAACTCAAAAACAAAATGTGAAATAGAAACCTCAAATAGTTCAATTTCTTCATCAGGTGCGAAGCCAGCCATCGCATTTAGCTTTGCCAGTATTTCCATTGGCTTTCCAGTAGCCTTCACAAAGAGCCGCCCAACAAACCTGGCATGTTGATGAGATAATTACGATGATGTAATATACACTGCTAATATGGTCAGAACATTTGAGGTAGAAATGTCACTGAGAATTAGACAAATTCCCACAGAATAAAAGACAGAATGGATACCGAAGTTCTTCCTTCAAAGGATCATAAAGTTTGAAGAAAAGTAGAATCTCCTCTTTACTTTTCACAGGTGGAGAGACGGGGCATAGATCCTATATAGATAATGCAGACCATCATGCTTGAGAAGAAAAAAAAGTGTATATAATATATACTATATACTACAATGAGATGTTGGTTCATTAACATCTACCAACAGTTCAATAAGAAAGAATTTGCCACAAGGTATACCTGTCCAAGTTCTACTTCCAGAAACAACTTAAGCTCAGCATTGTTAGCCTTATTTGATACCTCTTTCAAATGACCAACCTACAACAAAATCAATTTGCCATGTCAATAGTCACTGATATAGCCCAAAGGGGAGAAGGACACTACTAGCAACAATAAATTAAGAACAAAGCTTTTCCCAAAAAAGAAATTCTTAACTTTAGCTAGCTAGTTGTGAACTTGGTATGCCATAAAATAAACCAATTAAGAACAAAAGAAAAAGATGTAGAAAGTAACATGCTATATTATAAGTACATACAGACTGAGCTTCTTCTTGAGGTGTCAGTGGACAATTGGGACGGTAAGTGTGATTTTGGCGCTTTGCCCATAGCCAGAAACGTTGATATTGCACAGGAATACCCAGCTCTTTAGCTACATCTTCCTGAAAATGGAAATGTATGATGAATGTAATTAAATAAGTATCAAGATGATGCATGCATAGTTGGTGGTAGTTTCCGTTTAATATATATGTATATATGTTTCCATTAGCTTTACATTTACAATAAAATGTTTTTGAACATAATGATAGCGTCAAATAATCACCAGCATCTCTTAGATAACCATGATAATAGTCTTTTAACTCCAACAGTGTCAATTGACTTATTTGCAATAAAACATTTGTTAACATAATGAGAACTTCAAATAAAATCACAAGTAATTCTTAGATAACTATGATAATAGTCTGTAAGCTCCAACTATGTCAACTTGACTTATATTTACAATTGAATATTTTTAACATAACGAGAACTTCAAATAAAATCACAAGTAATTCTTAGATAACTATGATAGTAGCCTGTAAACTCCAACTATGTCAACTTGACATATATTTACAATTGAATATTTTTAGCATAATGAGAACTTCACATAAATCACCAGTAACTCTTATATAACTATGATAATATTAATAGTCTTTAAACTCTAACTACGTCAATTTGATGTTTTAATTGACAAGATACATAAATCAATTCAATCTAAATGCATATCAACAATCATAATTTAGGTAATTAAACGTGTTGAACAATTCAAACATTTCCAGTAGTGGATATTGCAATTTTTGTGAGACGAGCATAATTATATTGTGGCTGTAACTATAACTTGCTAGCACACGCTAGTTTAACTTTTAAATTGAGCAAACAGACAGGAGACATGTAGAGTTCAATCCATGTATAACTTAATGCAGCAACCACTGGTGATGATTATAGCAATCAAAAAACTACTAATTCTGATATAAAGAAATATAAGATAGATATATTACCTTGAAAACGGCAAACGATGTTTGTTTTTGGATACGGAAGCTACGAACTTTGTCATGATCTACTAGATCAAAATATATATCTTTTCCTATCTGTTCATGAAGGTCCTGATCTCTAGCAACCTAATCATGTTAAGTTACAAGGTAGGTTATAAAAATGGTTTTCTGAAAAACAATGTAATAATTCAAAAGGGGCGGCTTGGTAAAATTTTAACCTTTATAATTGTATATAAATGAGCCTCTGCTTTCTCTTTTCTTTTTTGCTCCTTTTCTTCTTGTTCCTTTTTCAACCTTATCTGAAAGGGACAAAGTTTAATATAGTTTGTTGGGTGTGAAGGCAGGAAAAGAATCTATATTAAAAGCTTAATATTTTACTCTTAGGTGCTCTGCAATGTCCTTCTCGTCCACATTACAAATTATTTTCTCCTTGTCACTTTCACGTATATACACAAGCATATATGCATTTGAATACTTTGTAAATTTAAATGGAGAATTGTTGAACCCAGGGTTTGCTTGAGGTAACTGTAACACAAAAGATATTCTGACATGAGTTCACATTAAATAGTACATAAACTATAAACCATAACAAGTTATCCGTCAAGTCACCTCCTCTTCTCCTCCATACTGTTCATCCAATGCCCTCTTCATGTCTTCTTTGGTAACACGCTCATCATCAAACTTAAACCTACAGTAAAATCAGCTTCTGTAAAATCAAAATAAAATATGATAACCTATAAACTAAATAACAATCCATAGACTCATATCATGATAAAATTACAGATTGTATCAAACTTGACTTTAATGAAACACTGAAAGAACAGATGATGACTGAAACAATGACTTGGTAAACAGAAAGGGGTTAGCAAAAAACATCATGGCTGCAAACAAACAAACTATTCTCTCTTTTTCAGATAACTTCATTCACAGGAATATGTAATCTACTTGATTTTAATGAAACAGTGAAAGAACCCATGATGACTGACACAATGACTTGGTAAACAGGAGATTAACAAAAATACATCATGGCTGCAGACAAACAGACTATTATCTCTTTTTCAGATCACTTCATTCAGATGTACATGTAATCAACTTCACAAAGAACGCATGCATGTAAATGAGCAAATAATAAACAGAAGTAAATGGAAGTATGTGAAAAAAAAAAGACAACACGGATGACAAACAACACTAGCTCACAAATAATTTGGTGAGTGCGATAAACTTTACATACCATTGATCAGAAAGCGTGGGCCGGATGTAAGCATAGTAATGTCCACCATGTACCCCGCCGCTGTGAACCAACACACTGCATAAAAATGATGTTGGACCAAAAATCATCAGAAAATTAGTATCAATAAAATGCGGAACATAAAAAATGAGAATAATGTGTCTAATTCGTTGGAGAACTAGGAAGTGTTTCCTCAAAGCAATTCAATGTTACGTTTGTACAGTTGTGCATATAAGCAATTGATTGTAATTAAAGAAAATATAAAAATAGAATGGAATAAAGAACAGCCTTTTATAGTAACTTGCATGGAATCACCTCCCCAACTTTAATGTTGATTTTCATTTCAACATTGACTCACAAAGCACAATATGTTTTTTTTTAAATTGCTTCAAACCACAAGCTTTAAATGAAAAGTGAAAACATGTGATTTTAAAAGTTCAAAACAGCATATGGCTAATGATTTGTATAAAACAGAAAGGCCAACTTACTTCTAGACTAGGAAGGAAATAGTGCAAATAGAAACTGGTACCTGTGAAGTGTGTAAAGGTTGCGAACACTTCTGTCTGCCTGTGGTGATAAATACTTCCCATTTTCTCTATCAAGATCCAGTTGCAAGGGGAATTCATACCGATCGTTTATCTGGATAGTCAGACAGGTTTACATAAAAAAAATCCCAAATGAGATAACTGATTTAGCAATTAGCTTTCTGCTATAATCCTCATTGTAAATGTGATATAAACAAAGTTGGGGCACCATCGATAGTACATATACCATAAGTTGAATCAAGCTCAAAGTCATTATAAATATATAGCAAAATAAACTGTTATTATGAACGACTGACCTTCACCATTGTGTCTCGCATGAAATCATATTCAAAACGTTTTAACTGGAGTTGAAGAACAGGTGGGAAATCAATGAACAGAACACCCTTCCTTGCATCCTGAAAGACCATATTCACAGGATGACTTATTAAAACCAAGAAAATAGTATACACAAAACTAAACTCAGACAAAAAAATGCAGCATCATAGCGCATGTTCTGCGTCCAACCTGTAGCCCATGTTGTTCAGCATGATATTTGTTGTCGCCTTCAAGACTTTCTACTTCAACATACTTGTCAAATGAAGCATACACGTCACGGCAACCTTTGACATCAAGCTGAAGATCTGACATAATATATAGATTAGTACAAAATCAGAAGTCCATACAAAAACTGTCAAATCTTAAGTGAGATTTCTACCATAAAAAGACTCCTTTCTTGTTGACTTGTAGTCAACATTTATACATTCAATATAGTTCATATGGTGTCCTTCAAATAACTGCTGAATTGTACCCTCCACAACAGTTCCCTGTACAAGTACAATATGTGTTATCAACAAGAAACAATATTCAAGTTTGGTAACAACTAATGAAATGACTCTATACCTTCATTTTGTCTTCAAGTTTCTCACAGAGAACTCGATTTAGTTCTTGAACATCATGCTGCATAAAAGAATCATATGTATCCCAGCCAAAAGACTTAGTCAACTCTTTTGTGGCAACGCTTGTGTCACTATACTGAAGCTTATAAAATAAGCTCTGCAAAGCAAGAGGAATACTCCCTGACGGCATATCATTTTCAGTTGTTGGCATATGATACACAGCCTGGATAAACAAGGTATAATGTAAATGTTTTTCTTCAAATGTTATATGTGATTGGATTGATTGATTTACTAAGATCACCAACCTTCCTGAAATACGGGATATGGTATAATGTCTGTAGCAGGGAGTTCATATAGCAAGTAGCACCTTGATTTTTAAGGCCAACATAACCAGTCTCCTTCTTTGAATCATGTGCCCAGTAATCAACAACCTTCCGGACTGCCACATCAGCTTCAACTATGCATGTGTCATTCATAAGATAGCCTTTGTTGGGATCATAAAGCTCGCTTAGAGGCATAAATGAAGTGAAACCCCAATCACTCTCTCGTGAATTGAACTGGTGTTGGGTATCTGCAGTATGAAGATATCCCCAAATATCAGTATATTGCATACCAAACGATGCAGAATATTTAAAAACAAGAGAATACAAAAGAGACTGAGAGCATACAATAACTATATTTTTGAATATTACAGCATGCCACAGATAATGTACTGATAAAAAGTGTTCATTAATCTGATATTTCAGCCCAGAATTATATCAACGAGAGGCATTCTTTTTTTCATTTAAGTAGAAGAATGTATGCCGTATCAGAACTCGTCTAGAAAATCAAATACAAGTAAATATATGAATTGTGTGAATAAAATCATAAATAAACCTCATATGCTGTATTAATAAAAGCTTTTAAGACCAGAAATTTTATGAACAGATAATTTGGTTGATTTGTAAACCTAGCACATGCGTCAGGTTTTTTTTCTCCTAGTATCAACTTACAAAGTCAGTTTTCAGGCATGTGGACCATCTATGATCCACAAAATGCATCACTGACATTGGTGATAGCAAACGCCAACTTCTTCAGCTAGAAAGTAATTACAGTCATGTGTCCATCTATGATGCCATTGTGCATGAAAGTTTAGCATATTATGTAGACTGTGTTTATCTTGACTAGATGTAGCTAATGTGGGCATTAAAAGCAACAATGTTAGCAACAATATCATAACTTCCTTAGTTCCTTTTTCCCTTCTATTGGGTGTGTTCACTTTCATGTATATGTTCTCGCTCTTAAAAGTGAATAGGTAAAAACTAACAGTTCACCATAAACACATATTAATTGGTTTCTTAATGATAGCCAAAAAGTCTTCTCGTTCTAAATGAGTGAAGGCAACCCACAGATTTTATATCGCTTAATCTCTTCTCAAGCTTGTTTTGACATACCAAGCATATAAAATTGCTTGCTGGGAACGATGTCCTAAAATTATAACCTGTGAAATCAGGAGGACATACAAACATGATTAATTTCCCCTTCAAAGACTTTTTAAAGCTGCAAAAAGAGCCCCTCATTGCATAACATGACCTTTTAGATCCATAACAAGGCAAAAGAAACTTCATCCTCACATGACTCTCACAACGACCGACGAATGCATCAAAAGATTCAACATGTACACATAAGATACCAGTTTACCAAAATTTCTCCTCTTGACGTTATAAAATGCCAGAATTGCTTCGACACGGCATGCCATACGTAACAAACATTATCCAGGGGGGTTTCAGCTTCCCAATTATTCTCCATTTGAAATAGCTCTTGATATAAGTGAGAAGATGTTTAAATACGCCTCTCTAAACAGATGTTGAGACACATAGCCTTGATTTCCAAGGAGAGCCTAGTTGGTTGTGCTCTCTAGATACTGTGTACCTGACATGATTCAGGACTTGCAAAAATCACTTACGCTATGCTAAAAATAGAAAATTTGTCTTCTTCGTCAGTTTATACAATCTGTGCTCAATGTCAATTCCACTTCCATGAGGGTAAAAGTCTACTGGCTTCCCAATCTTTACAATAATTATAGTAACGTATTGAGCATCAAACCCAGAAAGTAAACATCCCAATCCATCTATGTCCATTTCTTTACCACAGTTGGCCACCCGAGCAAATATTGGGCTTCACAGCTTAAAAAGATTGATAAAAGGGTACACAATTTCAAGAACTTACAGATCATAAAGAGCCGCCGGTGGGCTAGGAGAAGCCAGGATTTTATATCTTAAGCAGCTGCTACATATATACTATAGCCATTCCAACAATCCAGCCACATGCAAAAAACGCAGATGCGTCTTACCCAATTTATTCCTTTTCCTCTAATCTCCCGGGGTCTGTGTATTTGCTGAAACCTTTAAATGCGTAGGGTTCTTTTTTCCAAACAAAACAGCCAACATACTACTGGAAGCGGACATGTAACGGCATAACCACCAAGAGTCCAAAACAGACAAAAAATACTCAAATACAAAGTATACAAACAAAGCACAATAAGACCAAAGGACCAAACTTCATGACTGAACATAGTATGTCATTTCTCTGGTATGCAGTGCAGGCCCATTTGAACAAACAGATTGTTATTATCTCTAAGTTTCACATTATTAGCCAGTTCCTACTTTTTCAGGTTTATATTTTCTTTTCCAGTTTTATATTTTACCTACAGTCCTAAATAAAAAGCATCCAGAAAGGAAAAAAAATCTATGGAAGTCTGCTTCACAGAAAGAAAACTCCAATAAAAGGTTTACCTTTTCTAACCGTGAACTTGTTATGAATTTGATTAACCACAGCTAAGCTGAATTGAGCATATCTACTCCAACCATATGGCAGCGTTGAGGAATCAGCAACATCAAGATACATCGACAGATGGTCAACATTGTTTCCTTTTGGAAATATGAGAACTCGCCTGTCCATTAACACACCATGTCACAAAATCAAACCACAACATAATAACATTTTACATTAGAAACCAAATAATCAGCATACCATTTATAGCCTCCAACAAAGAAAACATCTGAGTATATCTTTTTCGAATTCAACCTCGAAAAATTTTCTATAGTCCACGTGAACCGTGCTGACGGCGGATCATCAACAGTTGGTGCATCAACAACATTGGGAGCTTCTGCTGGTGTAGCTGGAAAAAAAACAACATCACTCATGTTTAGGGCTGTATACAAACCGAACGTTCAGTGTACAGTTTGGCAGGGAAGTTTGCTTATGTCCGTTCATTTAATAAATGAATGAACATGAACAAGAGATTTTGATTGATCAACTAAATGAACGAACACGAACAGAGGCCATGTTCATGAACGCTCAATGGTGTGTTTATTAATGTTTGTCTGTTTTTGTTTGTTCATTAAAGGTTTTTGTTGATATTCTAAACTTATCAAACATTTTTAAGCAATATTATTAACTATGAAACAAAAGTAATAATGTATATTAACATACGAATATGAATGTTAAATAAACAATACCAACACAAACTTGGTAGCCAGACCGAACCGTTGACACTGACCATTCTCGATTAAGCCAAATCAAATAAAACATTGTTTCGTTGTTTTTGTCCATCTGTGTTCGTCCGTGAACCGTTCACGAACAAGTTCATTTCCTTAACGAACAAACACGAACAAAAAATTTCATTCGGTTGGATATATTGTGAACCGTTCACTTGTCCAATAAAAAGTTTAATAAACGAACATGTCACATGAACAAGGCCGTGTTCGGTTCAGTTCATTTACAGTCCTACTCTTATCAATAAGATTTGAAAAAAACAAATAATAACAACCAGCACTCGACAAATTCATACAACAAATTCAACAAAAATAACGAATCTGCAATACCTTCCATCGGTTGCGGTCCATCTGGTGCAGCGAAATCAGAATGTGGAACTAGCATCTCGTCCTCCTCGGCCTGCAAAAGCAAATCAACGAAACAAATTAATTGGATCTGGAACCAAATTCTAGAACCTTCCAGATCAATTACAATTCAAAACCCTAGAAATGACGAATTCGCCCAAAATCACAAAATCAAAGCCACTTAACATCAAATTAACATATATTAAATGATTATTTCACGAGATCACAGCTCGATTGAGTGAGTATCCGGAAGTAATTAACAGTTAAAACAGTAGGTATAGATAGAAATATATGTATATATGTGTGTTGTGTGTGAGAAATGGATAAGTGATAAAGATGTGAATTATTATTATTAATATATTATTATATACATACATCGATGGGAGGAGGAGGAGTCATGAGCGTCATCGGCGGTGCTGAGCGTATCGGCGGTGATGATAGGTGGATGAAATGTTGAGACGGACACTGTGTAAACGTGGGTTCGATTTCAGATTATTATTATTATGAAACTGGTATTGGCTGGGTTGGATTTTGGATTTACACAAAATGGAGGGTAGTTTCGGTAACGGTATCAAACTGAATCCTTTCTACTTTCGGTAACAATTTGGTGTCCACTTTTTATGGTTTCGAGATTGGGACGGCGCGTTGACGGTGAGGCTCGGTACGTAACCACTAGTTTAATGATTTTTTTGTCTTCTATACAGGTATTGGTATCCGTTTTTGTCGATTCTCGGTACAGGTGTCGATATCAAGCTCATAGTTATTAACATATCAAAAATATATATAGGTGTGTTGATTTCATAACCAAGATCAACAAACGAAAACTAACTTTAATTGGATAATCTTTAAAACTGGATTAGACAGTGATAATCATGTTTGTGAAGAGAGAAAATGACACCTAACGAAACTTATTTTATATCAAATTTATAGCAATATGATATGGTTCTCAACTTCTCATAGCATTGTTATGTAAAATCAGTTTTTTTTATATAACATGTCTTTAAGTGTGTGTGGTGTTAGTCATTTAATCTTACATGCAAAACCATCAAGATTGCATTGATTAAGATATCCCCAAACCCTTTTCGTATAAAATTCCGTCTTTAGCTCTAATGCAATCTTCTTTTTTCTTATAATTTGTGATTTTCAAATATTCGTTGTTTTAAAAAAATGGTTTAATCCTTAAGCTAATCGAGCACAAGGTTAGTAAGAAATGATCTGTTGTTCACATATAACAGGTATGATTTCAAAAATTTTAGTTTCGCTTAGGGTTTATATGTTGTTAAATTGGGTGGCCCTTCTAATAATTATGCAATAAACTAGAACAATACATGGCGTTACTTCCAGATTTTTGAGATACATGAGGTTGATGATGAGGTTTTACCATTATTAATATTAGAGGATCTACGACGAAAATTGTTATTTTTATTATGAAGCTTAGAAAAGGGTTTTAATAGTAATTGTTTATTAGCTTCCTATCCTAGTTGAAGTTTAAGATCTAAGGGTGTTCCTTGATTAACAACCGAATCAAATCATTTTATATAGGGGAAAATGAATACGGTGCTGTCATGCGCCTAAGCTTACACGTAAAACCCTTCAAAACATTGGAGGTATTTAATAAATAAGAATACAATTAATTCAGTAACCAATTAACATTTAATGTGTAATGTGTGATTCAATTACAACAACGGACAACAACGGTGACAGTGTTCAGTAAAATAGTTGATGATACAAACAACCGACATAGGTAAACAACTAAAGAGTAGTCAATTGTGCCCTTGCACAATTATCAGTTGTTTATTATATCAATTGTTTCTACAAATCTTGGATCAACAGTTATAGTTATTCAGTTCTTTATACTTTGGTGCTTCGTTTCTTTATCCTTTAGTTCTTCATTCATAAGTTCTATATGTTATCGGTCTTTTATCGTAATGCGCATAAACTTTGTATGAAAATCAGTAGTTCATTTATGGAGCACAGAGCACTGATATACATCGGTTGTATGATTCAGCAATCATCAGTTCTTTAATATATATTCTCAATAAAGTTATATTCATTATGTTTTGCAATGAAAAATATGAATTAGTAATAAAAAAAATAAATAAATAAAATGTATCAACTCTCGGTTCATGTAAAACAAAACCAGGTTATAAATATCTTCATTTCACACTGTTATTTAAGAATATGACTATTTATATTTCAGGCAATCATCCTAGATTGGACTTGTTTGGGAAACTTGGTGAAAATAGTATTTTTCACTAAATGTAGAAGTGTGTTTTTTTTCACCAACTTTGAACGCAAATATTTATATGTAAATTCATTCAATAAATAAATATAAGTATTAAATATTTTGTTTGAGTTATGTTTTGTGAGAGATATGTAACGAACAAACCGCGTCCAAACAAAAGATAGAGATATCGATGCTTGACGTTTGGAATTATTAAAGTTGTCGAAACTTCAACAAAATAAGTCTCATGTTAAGAATTTGGGAAAATTCCCAAAATAGGCGTTTATGAATACGTTTTTCAGGTTTTAGGTGTCATTTCTAACAAATTCCCAAAATAGGTATTATAAACTAGTCGTGACGAATAGTTTATGATTAACCACGAGTAGTTTGTATAACCAATTAAAACTTGACACGTGTCTATAAACTAACTGTAACGATTAGTTTCACTAATCATCTACTCGTGAAGATTAAATAAGTTTAAAGCCTCATAATCAATGCCCAAGAGTAAATAAGATATCCTTTAGTCGCGACGAGCAGATTCTAAAACCTTAGGAGTCGCGAGTAGTTTATCAAACTAACCACAACGATGAGTTTGATTACCAAATGCGTCTAACTGGTTTGTTTTACAAAACACTAACCGGAATGGTTAGTTTGTTTGGTCAACTAGTCGTTACGAGTAGATATTGGTCAACGACTACTTTACATTCATTATACGAGTATTTTAGTGGTAATTAACTCGTCTCGATAAGTTTACCTGGTAAACATTATGCATACGAGTAGTTCATATGTAGTTAACTCTTCGTGACTAGTTTACCTTGTTTACATTCCCGATACGAGTATTTTATTAGTAATTAACTCGTTCTGATAAGTTTACCTTATTTACATTACCCATAGGAGGAATTTATTTGTAGTTAACTCGTCGTGTCTAGTTTACCTTGTTAACATTCCTATACGAGTAGTTAATTAGTAACTAACTCGTCTTGGCTAGTTTAACATAGCAATATACTCGTCTCCTTACTTTATAGTCTAAACTAGTTGTTACAATGTTGTTTTGAAGTTGTTGGGTTTATATAAATGTTATGTTCTTGTTGTTTTGAACTCGCACATCAATGGAGGAGAAAATTGATAATATTGTAGTTTGTTACGGCGGAAAGTGGGAAGAAACAAAAAGATCTCCTTTTGTTTCTTCCATTAGTTTGTTTTGAAAAGTAGCTCCTTTTGTTTCTTCCCACTTTTCATGACTAGTTTATAATACATATTTTGGGAATTTGTTGGAAATGACACCTAAAACCTGAAAAACGTATTCTTAAACGCCTATTTTAAGAATTTTCCCTAAGAATTTTACCTCCCAACAGTGGTCAAAATTTATGCCTCCAAGATACATATTCGGTAGTTAAAAATGTTAAAAAATAATAATATAGTTAAGAACGTCTCAAGTTAGGGAAATACATGAATTTTTTTTCAAAAACAACCTCAAAGCTCTAACGTTCATGAAGAACATGTTCATCTTGATGACTCAGGGCCGGCTTCGAGAAGACGAAAATTTTTTGGGTCAAAAGGCGAAAATATTTTTTTTGGGTCATAGGCGAAATTTTTTTTGGACTTTAAGTAAAAAGAACATTTTGTTGGGTTTAACAATTTGTCAGGTCCCCGATTTCAGCTGGATCTTACTCGAATCATGTTATAACTCACACAAATAGATGTGTTGACAAGGGAGTTAATGACGGGTTGCTATATTTAGAAAGTTCACCGTTTGTTAAAGGCGGAATCAACAACAAACATATGGTTGCTTAAACAGTATTCAAAGGTAATCAACACAAACAAGATTTACTCAAAAGATTTCCATTTATATAAATGAATCATACAAAGTGGATAATCGTTTTAGGGTTTCTTGATAAGGAAGGTTTCAGCCGTCACACATAATATTCTTTCTTAATAAATGTGACTGTCTGCCTTGTTGTGTGTCCAGGTGTGCCCTAAATTATTCTATTTATAGGCCTGACACCTGTGGACAACTGTCATTCCTTCTAGAACCCCTATCCGATAATACATATTCAAATTACATATTCAGAAATATTCTAAGTGTAAAACAAGTCTTCCGGGTAGGCTTTACATCAATCTTGTATTTCCGAGTATGCTCGGTCATCCTTCATAACTTGGTAACATAGAAGTGTGCTCGGGATCAGTTTCCGGGTAGACTTTACTTGAAGAGTATTTTACCAAGTAAAATACTCACCGGGTAGACTTCAATCTTCTTGACTTTGCCAGACTTTGCCCGACAAACCCTTACGAGCAACCTTGTTCTTCAATGGTCCCTTCAACCCTTTGTTAGAAAATAACTTATTAGCAAAGTGTGCTCGGTTGCACTGTTCCTTGCTTGAGTTGAACCTTGCCCGATGATACTTGAGATATATCATTAGATCATCAAGCCTACCTGGACCATACTTATTAATGAATACCTTGCCCGGTCTTCCAATTTCTTGGCTTCATGAGCTTGGTTAGCCTAAAGCTTACTCGGAAGTGAACTTTACTTGGCTAAGAAGAACAATCCTGCTTGATAAAGTGATCCTTGCCCGGACTTGCATATACTAGTGAATCATACCCGGTAATGCACTAGTTTGCAAACCCTGCTCGGATATTCACTAAAGGAGACTTGGTGAAGATAACTCTGCCCGATAGACAAAATATCGTACCCGGCTAAGTAAAAGCATGCTCGGAGGTCTGAGGTGTACCCGGATTCATACTTAGCGAATTCTGAGGAGGTTGAGAATATTCCAATCTTCCATCTGATCAGTTTTGTGTCAAATCTTGACTCAACAATCTCCCCCTAGATTGGAACACCTCAGCTGACCCAAAACATTTCTAAGGTTACTTACACTTAGTCAAAATACACATCAAATTAAAAGTCAAATTACATATTCAATTAACATAAACAAAAATTACATATTCAAAAAGGTTGTCATAAGACATTACAAAGTAAAAGCCTAGTCTAGGAATTTTGACTGTTCCATGCACTGTAAGCGGCTTACCTTCTGTTTGTTATCACTGATGCAGCTCTCATTTTGAAGATATCAAGGGCTTGGTAATGAGTATGACCTTCTGGTATGACCCAGTCCCTAATATCCGCTAGATCTTCATCATGTAAGCAATTCAAGTCTTCATCCTTCTTGATAATCCCCAGTATTTTTCCATTAGAATTTCTTAGCAAGTAATGGTCATCTTTTTCTTTGTATTCCACTTCAGTAATGATGCCATTTCTTTGGACTGTATAATTGGTGCGTGACATCCTTCTTTCAAGACTTATGCATGTGTTCATGTTTGACAGTGGATTCCTGTCTCTGACATTCACCTTATAGTTTGTTTCAGCCATGTCCATCTTTCTTAACTTTGCAGTTCTCTTTGATCTGTGAATTTGGACAGTCTTCCAGTTTCTCTTTACTTTCAGAAATCTGAATCCTCTGTCTGCTTCTTCTCTTAAGAATTTAGAAAGATCATTCATTTGTCTTCCAGCCACTCTGTTTCTGTTTCTATAATCATACAAAATGAGTGTTGTCATTCTTTCTAATTGTTCTTGAGTATATTCATAGAAATCACTTCTCACAACTATATCTCTTAGTTGTCTACTTTCCATAATCACTCTTATGCATTCACACACAGAATCATAGTAAATCTCTCTAGGAAGATCCACATCTAACTGTGGTCTTGTTGTTCTTTGTTGTGTAGATCTACTTGATTCTCCTCTTCCACTTTCACCTCTTCCACCTTCACCTCTTCCACCTTGTGGATATATTCTTGAAATTGGTGGTCTGAAAGGAACAAACTTCTTGGGTTTTCTGGGCCCCAAATTGAAGAATTTGATGTAGACTGCTTCCACCATTTCAGTTGGAAGGTTGGCAAGCTCAACAACATTTGCTCCTGCATCTCTAAGAGCTAGCAACATTTTCTCCATACCAGGAGTTCTTGACAAACAAGCAGGTACAAAACTTCCATCTGCATAGTATCTAGGGTTCTCACCTTCTTTTAGAGCTTTCTCTCATTCAGCTTTTTGAATATGGAAGAGATATTTCAAATCCCCCTTTTCCAAAGCCTTGAAAGAGGCTTCATCCATTCCTCTTTGAGTAATCATTATATTCCTTAGAATGTTGATCATCTCTTCATTTTCCCAAGGTATACAAGGTTCATCTTCAGATTCAGAATCCACTTCTTGTGGAGTAGGGGTTTCAACAACAGGAACTTCCTTAGACACTTCCTTTTCACCCTGTATCTTCTGTTTCTCCCTCAGAGTAATTATCTTTCTTTTCTTTATTTGAGGTTCAACAGATGTTTCAGCATGTTTGGTAGAGTTCTCAGTTTGGACCCTCTTCAGTTTTTCTTTTCTTTTCAGTTTGTTGTACTGATTCTCTAGATAGGTTCTCAACCATCTCAGGCTTTAACCCTTTCTCAAGCAAGTAACCACACATACCTCCAAATTTCTTCTTCAAAATTTCTAATTTCTCAGTCTTCTCATTCTCTTTCACACATTTTTCAATAACCTTTTCTCTTTCACTGTTATAAAGGTCTTGGAGTTGGTCAACTGTGAAGTGAGACAGATCTTTCTCTGAATAATTATGCCTTCTGAGATATTCTCTGTATTTCTGAAAGTCTCTATTCTTTTGTTCCATCCTTTTCTTGAAACCATCCCTTTCTTTGTCAAGTCTCTTTTGCAACTGATCATTATCAAGATCAGCCAAAGTTTCAAAACTTATGTCATACCTCCTCAACTTTACAACCAATGGATGATTTCTCTTAGCTTCTCTCATACTCAACTCAAAGTTAGCTCTCTACTCATTAGTCATTTCTACTTGTGGAGATTCAACATTGGCAGCTTTAACACCTTCTCTTTGATCATCATCAGGATTATCATCCTCATCAGACTCCTCAGACTCATCCTCCTCTTCAGTTAGATTATTCATTGCATCAATCTTGGGTTCATCAGAGGGTGGATGCTCTGGGTTTGATTCAGTTTGAGCAGGTACATCAGGAACACCTGGAATCTGTTGACCAGGTTGCAGTGTCTGTAGTGGAATTGCTCTGATTGGACTATTATCATTATCACCCTCATCATCAGGAGTCTCAACATAGCATTGTTCTTTTTATCCCATTTTCCTCTCTTTGTTCTCCTCTCATCAGTTCTTTTATGTTCATCAAACTTCCTCTTTCTTGTATACACTTGTTCAAACCTTTTGGCTCTTTCCATCCTGATTCTGGTGATATTAGTCAACATTTCTTCAACAGATTCACCAGTAGGCCTTTTAGGTTCCCTTTCAGGTTCCTTTTGTGGCATTTCTTCAGATTCACAAGCCTTTTCAGATTCCTTTTCAGGTTGGCTTTGTGGTTGAAACATACTAACCACCATAGCCAAGGAATTGTCAGCTTCCTCAGTTCTGTTCATCATAATCAGTGTTTCAATTGCTTCTTGATCAGCCACTTCTTCAAAAATTTCTTTAGCAAGATTGGCTTGATTGATCAAATTTTCTTGCTCTGCCATTTCTTCTAGAGTCAGTGTTTGAGCCAATATCTCCCTATCCCTTGTCTCCCTTAAAATATTCTCTTGTTCTCTTAAGGCAACAATAGCAGCAATATCATCATCTGTAAACAACACATTCTTTTCTGGATATGCCTTAACAGGCTCTTCTTCACAGACTTTTGCTTTACCTTTCTCAATTCTTTTTCTGACATCCTCTTCATTTTCAGACTGTTCATAGTCATCTATTTCTTTCTCAAGTGCTTCTAGTTCTGGGTCATGCTCTACTCTCTTGGAACTTGCTTGTTGATCAGTTTCTGGTTTCGTTTTGTATAAGTTCCTCAGTAGCAGCATTTTCATCAATGATTTCTTCAGTTTGATCATCAGTAGCTACTTCTGTCAAAGCATCAGTTGCTATATCAGTCACAATATCAGTAGCTATATCAGTAGCAGCTACATTTTCCTCAACATCTTCTTCAACATTATCTTCATCCCTTTCCACAATTCTCATTTCATCATTTCTTTCTTCATTGTAATCATAATCCTGCTCTCCTACATCTGATTTATCACCCTCATATTCATCATCTTCAATCCTCCTCTCCTCACTACTCTCCTCTCCATCATCATAAACATTCATAATCAGTTTTAAACTGTCTGCAGTCTCTACAACTGTTACAGTTTCTGCAACATTCACACCCGAGACAGTTGGCATAGATTCATTCTCCCCCTGTTTTGGGGCAGCTGAGGTCTTCTCAACCTCCTGCTCCAGGGCTTGAATTTTCAGTTTTGCTTGTACCAACTTCTCTAACAATATCACATTCTCCTCTGTCACCTCCTCATTCCTTCTCTTCAGTTCAGCATTTTCTTTTAATAGGGTCAACAGGTCAGTTTCAGTTGGTGGTGTTGTAGGTGGTGATGTAGAGAATTGTTCATATTCAGCATGTTCTTGGTTTGTGGTGTGGGTTTGAAATATGGATGGTGGTGGTGATTGTGTATGAGGTGGACTTGGAATGAATTGATCTGTGTGAGTTGGGTTATATGATGGTGGTGATTGTGGTGTTGGGGATGTATATGTTGATGTTTCAGGTTGGCTTATGGTTAGGGTTTGGGATGGGGTTTGAGTGGTTTGATGTGTTGGAGTTTGTGGTGGTGAAGGTACAATGGGTTGGTGGTGGTGATTGTGGTGGTGTTGGAATAGGTTGTTCAAGTTGCTCCCCCTGATCAGGTGCATCATTATCTATAGCTACTCCTTGTCCTCCTTCATCTCCATCAATATCATCATTGTCATCATCAGAACCATCATCATCACTCTCAACATCATCTCCTCCTTCCTCCTCTGAGCTTAACTCAGGCACTGGCATCACATTCAAATCATGGTTCAATAACCATGGCAAGATATCAAATGGGATATTTGAGTTATACATATTGGAAACACCTGGATTTCTGATTCTTTTGTATGTGTCAGGGTCTTGCAACAGGTGTGTAGTTCCAACAGTGGGTAGATCTTGGAGTTCACTATTGAATATTATTTGTAGGAACCTTGGGTATTGTAAAAATCTTTTCTTTTCTGCCTTCTTCAAGTTTCCTATTAATCATTCAAATATCATCTTTGAAAAATTGAAGGGTAGATCATACATAATTCCAACCGTGGCATTTGCCAAATCATGACTCATCAAGGTCCATGATCCCTTCCTTGGGGCAAATCCATGTATCACATGATGAATAAGAAACCTGTACAACATAGGGAACATACCCTTTTGAAATTGTCCATCATGTACAGTTCCTTGATACCCCATTGTTTCTTCAAATATCTTCATCAAGTGAGGTGTGCTGAAGTTTATAGAATTATGATCACCATCATTTAACCGTAGACATCTTCTTATCAACATTTCTGTAATATGTATTTCCTGTCTAGCAACGGTTGCTTTAATTCTTTTACCATTGATGTCTTCAACCAGTTCTGCAGATCTCCAGAAATCCAAAGAATAATTTCTGTAGATGACAGGGCTTTCAGTGAACGCAAAACTGACATTTGGCCGTGCCATCCATGTTATCATCCTCACCATCGGGTCATTGTCAGGTGTGACATGTAATAATGCACACATGTTGTGTTTTGGTTCGAGGACATATTTGGGTTCATCGCCTGCCATATCTGAATCATATAAACAAACATATTCAAAGTGAAATTATTCATAAAGTACTTTAAGCAATTTCAAGGTATAAAAATGAAGAAGAAAGAGAGAAAAATCAACAAGAACCTGTTATTCGACAAGTTTATAACCTAAACACATAAACAAACTATTAGTAAACAAATACATAATCAATGCCCATTATAGTCTAATCATGATCGGAAAACACATTATTGATGCTTACCGAGTCGGAATTAGAGGGCTGATTCAAGTTAGGGTTTGGATTAATAATGAATGCGATAGGTCGGTTGGGTTTCTTTGCGAATAAGCAGTTCAGTGGAAAGAGAGAGAGAGGGAAATATAATGTTGAAAATTTTGCCTAACTCCCTCTTATATACCTTTTGAAATTGGGTTTTAAATGCTTTTTGTCGTTTTGTGAATTATTAGCTGTCAAATAGTAACATTATCCACTTGATATTTTAAAACAAATAATTTTTATCATTTTAGGCATAGCAAACCTTACTCGGAAAAGTAATCCTTTGCAAAGTCTACTCGGTATACTCCCTCTTACACAAATCTTACCCGAATAATATTAAACCTTTTTAATCACAAACCTTGCTTGATCAAGCTATGTAATTTACAGTCAAGACACTATGAAGAAAGCTTACCCGAAATACCAGATTTCTTGATAAATTAATCACAAGATAGTTAATCAAGTATAAAATATCAAATAAACATTCTTACTAGGAATCAATTAAGATGCCCGTATAAATTTCTCAAATTTAAATTAAAATCTTAATCTAGCAAAAATCCTAACAAAAATAAGAATCATCTGCAATCAATTACAATAAAAGTATATTCAATCAATCATACTCGAAAACATAGTGTGCCCGAGCAACCATCATAATGTTAGTGTGCCTGAACAACCTTCTTATGCAAAGTATACCCGAATAATCTTCCTAGAGTACAAAGTGTGCCCGAAAAGGACTTCTAGCAGATAGTGTACTCGAAAAATCAAATTTTGAAAATTACCAAGTATATTAGGGGAACCAAAGTGTACCCAAAATATAAAGTGTGTTCGGAAAACAAGGTTTACCCGAAAACACTTGTAATTTCAAAGAACACATATTCACATATACAAAGCTTACCTGGTGTACTCAAGGAGTTCACAAAGTTTGCTTGGAATAAGAATCAGCATAAACAAAATGCAAAGCTTGCCCGAAACAATTTTCTCTTGTTAATAGGCTAGCTAGAACACATAATCATCTCAAGACTTCAAGCTTGCTCGGACAATTTGTACAATGGTGTACCTTACCCGAAAAGTGTAAACACTTCACAGCATGCCCGAAAATCATAAATTTAGTCAAAAATGACAAAGCTTTCTCGGAAAGGCTATGAATCATCAAACCTTACCCGAAAATGCATATGCAAACATATTAAACTGTTTTGTACTCGGAAAGGTTTTGAGAACATCACACCTTACTCGAAAATACATAATCAAACAGTTTGTGCTTGGGAAGGTCTAATAACATCAAACCTTACCCGAATTAACATATTCAACCTATTTTAGGCAAAATGCAACACTTTTTGACTTAAACCAGTTGTCAAATTTGTCAGAACAATTTTATCTTTAAAGATCATAGTTTAAGAGCAAATGGTGCACTTAGAGATCAAATTTTAGTTATGTTTCATTTCAAAACAATTTCCTTTTCTGAAAAGATCTCAGAAATGGGATCATATTGACTAAGTAGCTTTCTCAATACTTCATTCTCAGCATTATTATGACTACAAAGACAGGTCAACAGCAGGTCTAGACTTAACATGATTTTCATTTCTTTGGTGATATGATTATTTTCAATTAATTTTGCAGAAAATTCAATGGATAACACATATTGTTTTCTGATGCTCCTTATCTATCCTCAAGGCTTATTTGGCTTTTTCCAGATCACCCCAATTTGACTTTGACCCCCTGGTTTTGGTTAAAAACTTTAATGACAGAACATATTTTTGAAAATTTACAAGATATTTCTTTTCAAATATACAAACATATGTGAGGTTGAACGTTGGACTTACATGCCACGCAAGTCGGTCTTACAGGCCTTTCATTCAGGATGTTTAAAGAACTTATATGATTGCCTCCACCCTTGTAGTTCTGTAATTAACCCACATGTTTGTATTTTCTCAATAAAAATTTGTGAACATGTTGAATAAACATTTGAAATTAAAGTAGTTCACATCAGTTCTTTGTCATTCCTTTAAAAGATGATTCATTTAGGGTAACCAAAGACCAACAGGCTTGTGTATGACTGGATAATCACTTTTCTGCCTATCATTTGAAAAGATTTATCTAGGAACATGCATAGACAGCAATGTAACTCCACATAAATTTTAGCATTTTCTTTAAGTTTATATCACCTTAGATTTTACATATCATGAGAAAGCAACCATACATGTCAATGACTGTACTAAGAGCCCTTTTAGCCTAATAAATCCATATGATTGGCTAAGTAGTCAATGTACTATCATTTCCAATTAATATTCAGTTTAATATTCAGTCACCCCAATTTCTCTTAATTGTCAGGTAAATGGCTATTCTGTTTGACCACAAGTGGTCAACAGGACCAAACATACATGTGAATATATGTCCTTTCAAAGTCATAGCTATTGACATAATTTTAAGTGAAGGAATAAGAAACAAGTTACAATTGCCCCAAATGCTTTCAGTTTTCTTGTTAATGGCTATCCTTTTAATCTTTGCAGATTGCAGGACCAAAAATACACAGGTGTATGTTCTGTCAACTGGGCAAATGACATAATTTTCAGCAAAGATAACTACCTGAGACTTTTCATTGAAAAATCCTTCTTTTAAGCTTCTTTAAAGCTTGAACTGAATAATCTTATCATGTCTCTACACCATTGACAACATGCTCATGTTTTGGTTCAAAGTATAGTATTTATGCAAAATTCATTAGAAAATTCATTTTATCACTTAATTTTGTCATAAAACACATTTTGACATAAACAGTTGCAGCACATAATCAAATCTTAATCAAACATAACATCATCAAGACAGACAGACAGTACACACATTCAAAGTCTACTCTATCATAACATCATTAGAAGATCAGATAAAACACATATTCAAGCAATTAAGCAGTGTTGTCAGATAAGCATTTAACAAGTAATTCATAGCATGACTACTCATCTTAACATCACAAATACACATTCACTGGTAAACATGCAAACACATTAGTCAAATCACTTATGTCATTTTTGCATACATTAATCAGTCAAAGCACATATCAGTCAACATATTCAGTAACATACTCAAGTATATTCAATCAATATATTCATTAACATACTCAAGCATATTCACGTAACATTCAATTTGTGAAACCTCTAAACAAAGTAATCATTTAGAACATAGAGGTAAACAACCAAGCACACATCCTTAATCAGATTTCATCAGAGTTGATCATTCCCAGGGCTTTCAAAAGAAAGTTGAACCTGGTTCTATCAAGTGGTTTGGTGAATAGGTCAGCCAAATTGTCACTTGTATCAACTATTTGCATTTCAGTCAAACCTTTTTCACTACAATATCTGATGAAATGATGTCTGATTTCAATGTGCTTAGTCTTAGAATGTTGAACTGGATTCTTAATAGTAAAATATGCAGCAATATTATCAATAAGAATAGGGGTGTTCAGAAAATTCAAACCATAGTCCAGCATCTGGTTCTGAATCCATAGAACTTGTGCACAGCAGGCAGATGCAGCAACATATTCAGCTTCTGCAGTTGAGATTGAGACAGTTGTTTGCTCTTGCATTACCATGACACTAGCCTTTCTCCCAAGAAT
The DNA here is from genome assembly GCF_021521415.1 of Bidens hawaiensis. Classification (NCBI taxonomy): domain Eukaryota; kingdom Viridiplantae; phylum Streptophyta; class Magnoliopsida; order Asterales; family Asteraceae; genus Bidens; species Bidens hawaiensis. The sequence goes on from NW_027496067.1 coordinate 80,841, forward strand.
TGACATCATCCCGATGTTGACTTTCTGCTCATATTGCAGCCATCATAATCACTGTCTGTGTAGGCAATCAGATCAAATGATTAATTCTTTGGATACCAAATTCCCAAATCTGGTCTTCCCTTCAAATATCTTAATATTCTTTTAACAGCATTCATGTGGGAGACTCTTGGACTTCACTGGAATCTTGCACACACACATACAGCAAACATGATATCTGGTCTTGTAGCAGTCAGATACATCAGAGATCCAATTTTTGCTCTGTATTCATGTTCATCTACAGGCTCCCTCTTTTCATCTGCAATCATCTTTTCCTTGGTATCCATTGGAGTTGATGCAGTTTTGTACTCATGACAGTTGAACTTGTTCAAGATGTCCTACACCTACTTATTTTGATGAATGAAGATCCCTTCAGCCTTTTGTTGAACTTGTAATCCAAGAAAGAAGTTCATTTCTCCCATTAAACTCATGCTGTATTTGGACTTCATTACCCCTTCAAACTCCATACACATTTGTTCATTTGTGGAACCAAAGATGATATCATCAACATACACTTGTAACAGAAGCAAGTCTGATCCCTTTCCTTTGTAGAAGAGTGTCTTGTCAATGGCTCCTCTTTTGAAACCATTTTTAATAAGATGATTTGACAACTCATCATACCATGCTCTAGGATCCTGATGCAATCCATAAAGGGCTTTGTTTAGCTTATACACCCTGTTTGGATACAAAGGATCCTCAAAACCTGGAGGTTGAGCTACATACACCTCTTCATCTATCTTACCATTTAGGAATGCAGACTTAACATCAAGCTAGAACACCTTAATGTTCTTTGAGGCAGCTTATGCAAGAAATATCCTGATAGCTTCAAGTCTTGCTACAGGAGCAAAGACTTCCTCAAAGTCTATTCATTCCTCTTGAAGACATCCCAGAGCCACAAGTCTAGCTTTGTTCTTAATCACCAAACCCCTCTTATCCCTTTTGTTCCTAAAAACCCATTTGGTTCCTATTGCATATCTGTCAAATGGCTTATCAACAAGATCCCACACATGTAGATCTCTAAACTGTGCCAATTCTTCCTGCATGGCTTCCACCCAACTATTGTCTTTCAGTGCTTGAGCAATATTCTTAGGTTCTATTTGGGATAGAAAACAGGAGTAAAGACAGATGTTTGCAAATTCTGAGTGACTTCTTATAACTCTTTCATGCAAATCTCCAATGATGTTTTCAGAATGATGATTCTTTTCCACATAAGGAGTTTGAACAATCATATATGTAGACACAGTTGTGTCAAGATTTGAATCATTGAGTTCCTGTTCTTCAATGATCAAATCAGTCTCCGCATCATGAAATTCTGGTGCTTCATCATTATGTTGTCCTGAAGTAGATGCACCATTGTTTCCAATATTTAAGCTTTCAAATAAATGCTGAAATCATTATGTTGTCCTCACTCTGAACTTGATCATTCTGAACATCTTGATTATCTTCTTGAACTTGTTCAACAATATCATTTGAGGAATTCTTCACAAAGGTATATTCCTTTTCTTTTCTAGCAACCTTTTTTCACAATTTTCTAAGTCCAGTGGTTTCTTCTTTTTCTCTTCAATTTCACTGGTCTTGTAGAATGAATCATCAAAGTCTTCAGGATAAATCTTGAAAGACCTTATTAACTTTTCATGATCAAACAGCCATGCTGCACCATCAACTGTATTAAATTGATTCTCATTAAAAATGATGTCAGATGATTCTATGACACTCAAATGGTCTTTCACATATACTCTGTAAGCTTTTGAGTGTGTAGAATATCCAACAAAGAAACAATCTAGAGACTTTGTTTGAAACTTGTTCAAATAATCTCTAGAGTTCAAAAGAAAACATTTACATCCAAAGGGCTTGAAAAACTTGATATAAGGCTTTCTGTTGTGAAATATTTCATATGGAGTCTTGTTATGCCTTTTGTTTATAAGCACCATGTTCTTAACATAGCAAGAAGTGTTTATTGCTTCAGCCCAAAAAGTAACAGGCAGATTAGCATATGCTAACATGGTTCTTGCAGCCTCAATTAAAGTTCTATTTCTTATTTCTGCAACACCATTTTGTTCAGGAGTTCTAGGAGCTGAGAATTGTTGAAGTATTCCCTTTTCTGTACAAAATTCTTGCATAACTCCATTCTTGAACTCAGTGCATTGTCACTTCTCATCATTTTAACCTTCTTATTCAACTTGTTCTCAATCATTGTAACACAACCCTTAAACAACTCTGCAGTCTCATCTTTGGTACTTAGGAAATAAACCCAAGTGTATCTTGAATAGTCATCAATGATCACAAGACAGTATCTTTTCTTTCCTATACTTGGCACACTCACAGGACCAAAAAGATTCATGTGAAGTAATTCAAGTATTTGATCAATTGAATTGATGAGCTTAGGCTTATGAGTAGATTTGTGTTGTTTTCCCTTTTGACATGAATTACATTGATCTTCCAATTTGAACTCTCTTGTAGGTAAGCCTATGACATGCTCACCTTTGACAAGTCTATTCATGTTCTTTAAGTTCACATGACACAGTTTCCTATGCCACAATTTGAACTCATTTTCAGTGGCTTTGGAAACAAAACATGCACCCCCTCTTGAAACAGCTTCTTTTATATTCAGTTCATACAAGTTGCCATTTCTTGGTGCCATCATCATAATCATTTCAGGTGGAATGACAAACTCAGGTTTTAAGATGAAACAGTGGGAATCATCAAAACTGACTTTGTATCCCTTATCACACATTTGTGATATACTCAGTAGATTATACTGAAGACCTTCAACATGAAACACATTATCAAAAGAAACATTTCCATTTGTTAAGATTCCTTTCCCCACAATCTTTCCACCATTTTCATCACTCCCAAATGCTACAGGTCCTTCATACTTTTCTTCATAATTAACAAGTGATATTTTGTCACAAGTCATGTGCCTAGAACAACCACTATCCATATACTATATTTCATTTAGAGGAGTGGACTGTTCCTGAGATGAAGATGCAGTTTCTTTCTCAATTATAGCCATGAATGCCACATTTTCTCTCTTGATATCATCTGCAATGTCTTCTTCATGATTGCTCCAATCAAAGTTACCTTCATGTTGTGTAGTAACTGCCACATTTTCTTGGTTGATTTTGGTTGGCTGGAACAGTTGTTTGGAACATTTTGAACTGCTTGAAGGTTCTGATTATTGTTCATTTGAAAACTTTGATTCTGATGCACCCCTTGATTAAGATTATTCATTTGAGGCTGAAAGTTGTTGAAGTTGGGATTGTAATTGTTGTTGGGATTGAAGTTGTTGTTGAAGTTTTGATTGTTGTTTCTTTGTTGATTCTGCTGGTATTGTTGCTGACCTCTTGGTTGTTGATTTTGGAATTGATTCATCTGATAATTCCTTGGCAAGTTGCATTCTCTTGCAAAATGTCCTGGATGTTGGCAATTGTAGCAGATTGCCTTTGACTTGTCAAATCCAATTCTCTCATTAGGACCAGAAACCAGAGATCTACCAGTTCTATTATACAACCTCTTACTTCTCAAAGCTAACATGGCAGCTTGCCACTTCAAATCCATGTCTTCTAAATCATCTGCATCAATTTGCTCTAAATCATCTTGTACCACACTTGTGTGAATTAGATTCTTTGCAACAAATGCATTATATGAATCAGTAAACATAGACAGCAATGCATGTGTTTCATTGCTTTGACCATTTCCACCACTAGAGTGAGGTACATTCCCACTTGCCATTGAGGTAGTATCAGTGTCATCAATCAGTTGCACATTGAATCTCTGCTGATTTCCTTAATTACTTGTGCTACCACCAATAAAAGACTTTGGAGTATCAACATTGTGCTCAACTGGTTCTTCAATAATGGGAATTTGTTGTTGATTCTTGGTAGTCAAATTTTCCATGGGTGCAATCAATGCATTTGAAACATTGAAGCAGGGTCTTTCTTCTTTAATCATTTCATTCTCTATCATCTCCAGTTCTGCAGCCTGAAGGAAGCATATCACATCATCCAATTTCAAGTCATTGAAATTATGCTTCTGAAGGATGAACTTGCAAGCAGTATACCATTCTTTTGGCATTGAGTTGAGTAACTTTGTGTTTAAATCAAAGTCATTCATGACATAATCAGTTGTCCTCAACTCATTCACAATACCTAGAAAGCATTCTAGTATTGATTTCAACATTTCTCCTTCCTTATACTTGAACCTTTCCAACTGTTGCTTCAATCTTTGCTTCTTTATGTTCTTCAGCTCAGTATTCCCTTCATACATCTCAAGGATGGCATCATACATTTGCTTGGCAGTTGTGTGATGTGCCACCTTGGTTAAAATCTCCCAAGACAGTCCTAGCTTAATCATAGCTAAGGCTCTGTCATCCACATTTCTCATTCTTTCTCTTAGAGCTGCAGTTCCAGCTGTATTTGCACCTTCTTCAGCTGCAGCTTGTGGACCATTCTTGATGGAGTTTCACATATCAACATCATTGAAGCACACTGCTGCTTCAAAAAGCACTTTCCACTTGGTAAAGTTTTCCTGTCCATACAATCTTGGTATCTTGTTAGTAGACACCTCTTGTTCCTCATATCCAGACATTTTCAAAGACTTAAAAAAAATCAGTTTCTTAGTAAAGATCAAAGTTTTAAAAATAATCATATCTGAAAACAGGTTGTTCAGATCTGATGTGTCTGATATGATTAGAGCAAGATTTAGATATAAAGATTAAAGCTTTAACTGAAATAAGGAAGAGAAAACACCGGTATATTGTAGATCTGGAAGAAAAATGAAAAACATAGCTGTTGACGTCACAAATCAATGAAACAGTGGTCTGCTTACGTCATCTTTCTTCAAATCTTCAATCAGCAACAAGAATCTTTCCAAAATAGCAGCAACAAGCTCTGATATCACTTGTCAGGTCCCCGATTTCAGCTGGATCTTACTCGAATCATGTCATAACTCACACAAATAGATGTGTTGACAAGGGAGTTAATGACGTGTTGCTATATTTAGAAAGTTCACCGTTTGTTAAAGGCGGAATCAACAAAAAACATATGGTTGCTTAAACAGTATTCAAAGGTAATCAACACAAACAAGATTTACTCAAAAGATTTCCATTTATATAAATGAATCATACAAAATGGATAATCGTTTTAGGGTTTCTTGATAAGAAAGGTTTCAGCCGTCACACATAATATTCTTTCTTAATAAATGTGACTGTCTGCCTTGTTGTGTGTCCAGGTGTGCCCTAAATTATTCTATTTATAGGCCTAACACCTGTGGATAGCTGTCATTTCTTCTAGAAACCCTATCCGATAATACATATTCAAATTACATATTCAGAAATATTCTAAGTGTAAAACAAGTCTTCCGGGTAGGCTTTGCATCAACCTTGTCTTTCCGAGTATGCTCAGCCATCCTTCATAACTTGGTAACATAGAAGTGTGCTCGGGATCAGTTTCCGGGTAGACTTTACTTGAAGAGTATTTTACCAAGTAAAATACTCACCGGGTAGACTTCAATCTTCTTGACTTTTCCAGACTTTGCCCGACAAACCCTTACGAGCAACCTTGTTCTTCAATGGTCCCTTCAACCCTTTGTTAGAAAATAACTTATTAGCAAAGTGTGCTCGGTTGCACTGTTCCTTGCTTAAGTTGAACCTTGCCCGATGATACTTGAGATATATCATTAGATCATCAAGCCTACCTGGACCATACTTATTAATGAATATCTTGCCCGGTCTTCCAATTTCTTGGCTTCATGAGCTTGGTTAGCCTAAAGCTTACTCGGAAGTGAACTTTACTTGGCTAAGAAGAACAATCCTGCTTGATAAAGTGATCATTGCCCGGACTTGCATATACTAGTGAACCATACCCGGTAATGCACTAGTTTGCAAACCCTGCTCGGATATTCACTAAAGGAGACTTAGTGAAGATAACTCTGCCCGATAGACAAAATATCGTACCCGGCTAAGTAAAAGCATGCTCGGAGGTCTGAGGTGTACCCGGATCCATACTTAGCAAATTCTGAGGAGGTTGAGAAGATTCCAATCTTCCATCTGATCAGTTTTGTGTCAAATCTTGACTCAACACAATTAATTTTAAATGAGCTTACTTGATTATGATTTGAGTTGTGTTAAAAACTTTTGAATAAAAATATGCTTAAAAATGTCTCAAATAAGATTAGAACCCACAACATTATGGTTAGATGTCATACACCTTTGCCACCATACCAAACTAGTGGTTATTTAATTGTGTTGAAACATTGATTATACATATTTTTTTTCATAAAAAATACATATAATTTAAAAGAAATCGGGTCTAGCAGGGTGTCGGGCATGTGACCGTCGACTACCATGCCACCCTCTAAGTCCGCCCTGTGATGAAGATAATGTGAATCAATGCTAATTTACGTATGGGTTATTGAGTTTATATATTAGGGACCCATTCCTTTACTTGCCCCGTAATTTTTAAGGATTACCGGAAACGTCCATGTATAAGACGATGACCTCATTTGGTTTAATGGTTTAAATATATATAGGAAAGGAAACATGATTGAAAAGAAACGTGACATGTATTGTTTAACATTCATCACTATCAATATACAGTCACATAGATTGATAGAAATATCTTTCTACTATTGATTGTTTTCTTATAGTTGTGCAATGCACAAATTTGTTACAAAATGCTCCACCAATAGCCGATAAATAAATAGTTGTCATTGTTGGACTAGCCTAGATGGTAGAGGTGCGAACCTTTTAGACGAGAGGTCTTGAGTTTAATGCCAAGCAAGGAGTAGATTATGATGTAATTTAGGAGTTGGTAAAGGTAGAGTAACATTTATCGTTAAATGATAAATACTAATGATAATAAATAATAATCTTTTCGACTGTATTATATTTTCTAAAATGATGATGGCGAGTGGGTCACTGGGCTGGTATAAGATGCTCCATGTTGTCTTTAGCATTAATAATATCCCAGAGGTGGGAACTTTCCATTAGATAGATTTTTTTTATTTTATAAAATTGAAAACACGTTTATAATTTAGAAGTGTTAACTCAGATTTAAAAAAAAAATACATTAAGCTTGATACATATGCTAATTGTGGATAGCAAAACAAACCCATAAGTTTTAATATTCTCACAAGTTACTATTTAGAGAATCAACAATGTAATGAACGTAAAAGCTTCACAAATTGTCACCCGCAGTCTCACGTCATATTTCTATTTTTTCTTAAAATGTTATATGTTGGAGGAACAAGTAATGTTACTATGTTTATTTTACTAAATAATTTAAAAAGATAATGTTGAAATGAAAATTCAATCAACGTACTTCGTTGTGTTCAATGGACATCATGGTGGTAAGGTATCTCCTCTTTATTCACAATGTGAAAGGTTTAAATCATAGAGAATGCATGTATAGATTGTAAATGGAAGTAGATGTATAGATTGTTAATGGAAGTAGATTATGATTACAGGTCGTTATAAAAAATAAACTTCTCTGTTTTTGTATGCAGGGAATTAATATATAAAATTATATTTAGGTCACCTGATACATACATTATCATTGTTCCTCAATTTCAATCCATAAAAGATATAAAAGTTTAAGTCTGTTAAACATAGTTACAACAAACGCTAAATTCAATACATACAACTCGGTTAAAAAATTATCAGTTTTTGATTCATTCGTTATTTAATTACTCTCTTAAAACATATTAATTTTATTCAACCCGGCCTTTGATAAAAACGTAAAATTCGGTTTCCAATTTGGATATGATGCATTCACCAAAAAGTATTTGACATAGTTTGAATAAGGTTTTTTCTTTTTAAGAGGTTATGATTCAAGTGTTGTTATTATTAAAAATAAATGAGTTATCTTTAACTAAAAAAAAGGAAAAAGAGAGACTTTAATTAGTGGTATTTAATTGTTTGTTAGGAGTTTGATTTTCTAAGAACCAATTGTTGGACAAATGATAATGGAGAAACCAATCAACTAAATAAAATAATAAGATACAATAGCCCCTTCACAATATAGTATTATATCATCACACACCTAACAACTAGCAAGTTTTCAATGTATCTACAATACATTATTGTATGGCTTTAGAGAGCCATGTACAGTAGCACAATCTACATGCTATGTTATTTCCTTGTAACCCATTTTTTATGTCACCTAAGACCGGCTAATGCTATTAAAATAAGGATTTTAAGTCCTTTGGTTATTAAAAACTTATTTATTTAATTTAATAAACAAATAATATGTTGTGCCCTTCTTTTATTTTTACACAACTTAATTTTACTTTAATTACCACAATGCTACAAGCCATTATAACCAAGGGTTAGATCATGGTAAATTGGTAATCAAGGTTAAAAATATGCACGTTTGTATAAATACAAGTGAAACAGTAAGTCAACACTTAATTTGGGTATATGAAATACATGAATTTATCCTGATTTACTAAGTACACAAGTTTGCAACCAATTTAACAACCAACAAATCAGATAAACTTACTTTATCCTCGTTACATATAATTTAACGGGCCAAAATTGTGTGACGGCGTTAAGAAACAACTATTTGGCTTAACTAACTCAATATTCAGATCCATGTAAAAATACACTCTAGTTAAGAGCATATACAGAAACATATTGCTATATTATTCGAACTTCACATAATAAAACCTTAACTCATTCACAATTGTAATCACTAACGTCTGGTAATAAGTAATCATATTATTGCAGCCTAGTGACGTTGAACTTGCCCAATTGATAGAGGCTCTTGTTTTTAATGCGGGTCATAGATTCTAACCAAGACAAGAAACGGATATGTGTAGGAGTTTTGGGAGTGTGTAAAATTTTTAGTTCAAAAAGCTTTATTAAAATAAACTAAATATCAAAATTAATTTAAATCTATTGTGAGAAAACCCTTAAGTGAGAAAACCCTTTATTCTTCTTCAAAATAAAAAAAGTATTCAACAAAAACATCTTTAAATCAAATTTAGAATACTAATACTAATAATAATAATAATAATAATAATAATAATAAACTCAAATCATGGATAATGTGATTCTCAATGATGACTTTAGACATAGGCAACCAAAACTGAAGTTACCTTTCACGTTTTCACCTGACAACACAACACACACCCACCGACGGTATTTTTCACCACCACAACAACAACCGTACAAGTCAACATCCCCAAACAAATATATATATATATATATATATATAAACATACACCTCGAGAACTCAACCTCCACCCGCCATACTCGCCGACACTAAACTAATGGCGTTGGCATCAAGTTACCTGATCACCATCTTCTTCCTTCTCGTAACCACCACCACCACATTGACCGCAAAACCAATGCCTCAGATCAACTCCAACTCGGTTCTCGTGGCGCTGCTCGATTCGCGTTACACCGAGCTAACCGAGTTGGTGGAGAAGGCGCTATTGTTACAAACCCTAGATCTACAAGTTGCTAATCACAACATTACCATTTTTGCCCCATCAAATGAGGCTCTGGAGCGTGATCTTAATCAAACTGCTTGAACCCCGCAATCTTAGATCACTCCAAACGGTGGTCCTCCACCATATATTGCCTATTAGATTTGGCACCTCAGGGTGGCCAAATGAAACTATACAACATAACACATTATCCGAAGACGCGTTACATATTTCGGGTTCGGGCTCAGGCTCGATAAGGCTCGTTGGTTCGGCCGAACTTGTTCGGCCCAACGATGTGATTCGTAACGATGGGATTATTCATGGGATTGGTCGGTTACTAATCCCGAAATCCGTACAGCAGGATTTCAATACCCGCAGGAGTCTGCGTGATATTTCCGCAGTAAAACCAGAAGGAGCACCGGAAGTGGATCCGAGGACGAACCGGCTGAAGAAACCGGCTCCTCCGGTTTCTGTCGGTTCGGCCCCGGTTCTTCCGATTTACTCGGCCTGGCGCCGGGTCCATCTATTGCTCCAGCGCCAGCTCCTGGACCTGGCGGTCCCCATCATCATTTCGATGGGGAAAGCCAGGTCAAGGACTTTATTCACACTCTTGTTAAATATGGAGGGTAATTAAACATTTAAACTATTTTATTTTTTACATCATTCAACAATTTAATTATACATTATTGATCATAGATCATTCAATCTGGGCATTCAGGTACAACGAGCTAGCTGACATTTTGGTGAATTTGACAAATTTAGCAACCGAAATGGGTCGATTAGTATCCGAGGGCTACGTACTAACCGTACTAGCCCCAAACGACGAGGCGATGGCGAAATTAACAACCGATCAACTAGCCGAACCCGGTGCACCCGAGAAAATAATGTACTACCATATAGTACCCGAATATCAAACCGAAGAGAGTATGTACAATGCGGTAAGAAGATTCGGTACGGTTCGATACGACACGCTTCACGTGCCGCATAAAGTGGTGGCTCAGGAGGCTGACGGGTCGGTTAAATTCGGTGATGGTGAAGATACGGCTTATTTATTCGACCCGGATATTTATATTGATGGGAGGATATCGGTTCAAGGGATTGATGGGGTTTTGTTTCCGGTTGAGAGGAGTCTGAAGACAACTGAGAGTGTGAAAGCTGTTGATGATGATGTTAAGGTTGTGGCTAAACCTCGTAGAGGTACGTCGATTGTTTTCTTGCATTGAGTTTTAATGTTTTTCGCCGGGAAGAATGGGTTTGGGGAGTTTTGTCGGTGGGTCAAAGTAAAAAAGTCAACTAGGATAGTTATGTCTTTTTATGACTAATATGATGAGTGGTCTGTCTAATCACAATTTATCATCATTTACTTTTAAAAGTTGGTATTAATTGATATATAACTATTTTAAGTTACACCATCAGGTTAATGTCACGTTGGTCGTGAGATTTTAATTTAACGTTTTTTTTGTTTTGATATAGTGGTTTTAACAAGTATTTAATTTAAAAGATAAAATTTATAAAAAACAAAAAAAAACATGTGATTGGTTGATTTGGGATGAACCTCACCTCTCACGTCCTTCACCTCTGTAACTCTGTTCAAAGACTTCACGATCACTGACTTGCGCCCCATTTGGGCAGTCGCGTAGTGGGTATATCAACCCTCGACGCGTATGCGACACTCCATGTGGTTGCTCTCCATTACACAACCTTAGAAAATTTGATTATGTTAGGCTATGCATTATGATTGAACAAGAAAAGAGTAAATAACGTCATGCCACGTAAGTAATAGACTTTAACTAACCCACCATTTAACAAGGAGGTTGTTGTGGTTTGGGGTGGATCTCATCTCACTGGATTCTTTACTAGAGTTAAAGGGTTGACGTTCCCCTTTAATTCTCGTGGTACGTGTATTGGGGCGCTAATGTCCTACACTACATAAACATGAGAGCTAGCTCACAACACATGCTCTTAATGCAAACTGTCCTAAAATTTCGTTGTCAACGGACAATCTCATCTAAAATAAATAAATAAACCTAATTACGTTTGTCACTAAGTTTTTGTATGTCGTTTTGGAACAACTAATCAAACTTTTATTGGATTATACATTAATTAATAAATGTTTACTTGGGATGTAAGAAAGTTACTTTTTTTTGTTACCCTAACATTACATACGATAATTAACCAATAATAGTTTGATTTATTATAAAATAATATTTTATGATTATAACATAACAAACATGTGCTTTAGTAGTTGTACAGTACAAGGTTTAGTTGCATCTAGAGTTGATAGAAAGAATATTTATAGAGCAGTTAGGGGGTCCATATCATTGAAGTGTGGCAGGCTTTCAACTGTCGGTTGCGTTTGACCCGACTTGTACTCTACGTTGATTTAGTTGTACATGGTACATCGTGCGTGTACTTGCATATTGGATGCTGAAGCATGCATACTTGGTGGAATATGTTAAATCCAAATCATATTTTAGTTATGATCATTAATTTTCTTTTATATAATGTCAATTCTGTGCTGTCAGCAGAAAGAATTCAATTAAACCATATAATAATATTTTGTCATAACTCTTTCGTTTTTTATAATTATTAATTTGTTTTATTATTATTTATAGTTAGTGTGGTGCTTAGTCGCTGTTATTGGACAATTATCAATATTATTAAAGGTGGACTTATAACTTATTATAACAATAGTAATATGTTTAATACTTATTATAAAACCAGATCTTTTCAACCGGTCGTGATATACGTAGTCACATAGTAAGAAATCGTCTTGTTAATAGAAAATTTAGCAAACTGAAAAATCAACAGACCTTGTCAAGAGCTATTTACTTCCAATGTGTTTATTAGTCGCGTTATATTAAACACATAATAATATAAATTGCAGGAAAGTTGCTAGAGGTAGCATGCAGAATGCTTGTTAGCTTTGGGCAAGATTCAAGGTTCACCACATGCCATCATATATGATATACAAACTTAATATCAAGAGAAGGTTCATATCTTCCTCTTTCTCTCTATTAACATTGATTTTTGAACATATCATGACTAAAATAATTATTTTAATTAAACAATCAAACATTTGTTGATCAAATTTATTATAATATCTAACAAAATAACATTGACATTGTCACACAAATGTTGGAAATCTCCACTTGAGTTGTCACGGACATGTTGTGTTAGGTTAGGTTAAGATTTGTGAGTATATACATATTATATTAATAAATTTATAACCTAATGTTTTTCTCTTTAAATATTGCAGGCATTGTTTAAAGACATAAAAGCCCCTCAGTAGGTAAATATTTGCAAAAGGAGGATGATGGTTTGACGAAGGATCCTCCTCAAAGATTTGGCTTTTGGACTGTCGTTAGAGTTTTGTTATTGTTGTAATTGGGAGAAAGGGTAGAAAGGTCATTTTAAGTGGGATCCGAAACAGATTTTTGGAACTAGGTCAAGTCAGAATAATGTGAGGTGTGTGTTGCTGGCATAAAGAGGTGGGGAGTTAAGTGTGTCTTGTACGTTTAGGTTGGTCAAAGAACAGCCTGCCACTTGGAAATGGTGACCACCAAATGACACCCACAAGTTTATTATAAATAATAATAATAATAATAATAATAATAATAATAATAATAATAATAATAATTGTAAGTATTGCTATTTCAAATAATATTCTCAAATATGAGTTACATACTTATATGAACTTAATCAGATTCAATGTAAAATTAATTTAAATAAATAGACTATTAAAATCTTCTTGCAACTTATATACAGATACAATAAAATAAACTGTTGTTAGAGTTTCTTACTAAGAATAATAATAAAATGTGTTTCTAGTTTTACTGGTTCCTAAAAATGATAACACTAAAATGGTTTTTTATTTCAAAACATCTACACGGATAAAATAAAATGGCTATTGAAAATAAAAGAACTTAAATTTTATACGGCTTTAAATATTTATACACCATTTAAAGCATCCACAGCCTATTCCATATATTTTTTCTTCAAATTTAGCTAAAAAACATAATTTCACAAATTTATCTATCATTTTTTAAAAGTCTTTCACATTATATTTCCTATTCATACCCATAAATTAACTATTTATTACTTTTTTCTCTTTTGTTTTGTTATATAGTGAATGGTGATTGGAGGATATGTGATATATTATATGGTATGGATCAAAATTGAGTCCTTATATTAGGGTTTTACTTTAGTTGTCATATAACTCATCAATATAATAGGGAATGGATTGGAGATGTGATTTTGATGGTTTTCTTAATTTTAACCATAAATTATATGGATTTAACAATTTTAGACAATGGGTTAGTAAAGGATGTTAAACAGGCTTCTGGTGTCATAAAGCAATGTTGACATATCACGCAAAATCTAGCCAAACAATGGTCAGAAAAAAAGAGACACAAGGTCACATGATTTGTCAATTCAATGAAGACGATACCTAACTAACTTCTGAAAAATTTATTAACCACCAACAAGCCAATAATCGGGAATTACACATAAAAACACCATCACTCGGTTTTAGTTGAAGTTATTTACGAGCTTCATCATATGAGCTCTCACTTGTATAACACCATTTGAATAAGTGAATTTAAAGGGTGGTAATGGTGTGCTAAGGCGGCAAGAGTGAGGGGTCATCCCCACTAGCAAGGTATAACACATTCGAGGTATGTATATAGCACATGCTCTTAGAGCATTCCCAACCCATATATATCATATAATTACACTAAAAATCAATGTATTTTCTCTCTCTTGTTTAATTAAATAATATTTTTTATATCTTTATCATTATCTTTTTTCTCTTTTTCACTCACAATCACTTTTAGAAAAATATTAAAATATTATACGGTATGAACAGTGAAACCCCAAATTTAACTTTCTCATATAATATTTTCTTTCTTCTCTACTCACAACCACTCATAACCATACCATATAATTTACAAAACTCTATCACACAAATATAAAGAATAGGCTTAAAATGCTCTTAACCTATTCAAACTCATAATATTAAAATTTGCATTTGAATATGGTTTCTAACGGCATGTGCTATATACATACCTCGAATGTGTTATACCTTGCTAGTGGGGATGACCCCTCACTCTTGACCCCTCGAATGTGTTATACCTTGCCGCCTTAGCACACCATTACCACCCTTTAAATTCACTTATTCAAATGGTGTTATACAAGTGAGAGCTCATATGATGAAGCTCGTAAATAACTTCAACTAAAACCGAGTGATGGTGTTTTTATGTGTAATTCCCGATTATTGGCTTGTTGGTGGTTAATAAATTTTTCAGAAGTTAGTTAGGTATCGTCTTCATTGAATTGACAAATCATGTGACCTTGTGTCTCTTTTTTTCTCACCATTGTTTGGCTAGATTTTGCGTGATATGTCAACATTGCTTTATGACACCAGAAGCCTGTTTAACATCCTTTACTACTGCTCTTAATCCACTTTGAACTTGTGTTTTTCTTCGTGGTTGAAATGTGAACGGTTCGACAAATACAAAAAAATTAAGATATATTTCACCCAAAGAGATAATAAACATGTTTATACTCTACTCTAACTTCAAGTGCAAACTATATCATAACGAAAACTGACGTCTGGTTTAAAATATGAATATCATTGTTGGAACCCTCAACACCAAAGGACGCATGTCAAATCTATAGATCAAATGATGCCCAACTTCCACCATTATCGCCAAGGGTGGATGATCACCTTCCATGAATTGATTGCGCCACGTCGTAAGCCAATTTGTAATTCCCACTCGGTTCATGCACATCATATAATTGTTGAACGTCATTCAACGTTGCTGTTAAATCACGTCTACATCTTGCATCAAATTTTTGTCCGAGTAACAACACGCCTCTCTCCAAATAGTCAACTTTCTCACAAAGTTGCAAAGTTTAACTTATGACTTATAAGAAGGTAAAGTAAACAATCCCAAACACCCCCGCTAGTTTCTAGCAATTGGTTTTTAGAGTTATTATTATTATTATTATTATTATTATTATTATTATAATTATTATTCGTTTGTTTTTTTTTCACATGTCAATATAGTGTCAACCAAAATGGGTTTTACATAAACGGCAGTTTTTTCACTCTTAATCTTATTTGATACAAATCTATATAAAGTTTCCAAAGTCATCAATTCTTTTAATTTTACTCTTTATTGTTTACTCCTCTAGAATCTATCTACGTTATCGCCCGCAAGACAAAATTATTGGAATATTCCAACATCATTTATCCTTTATTTGCCATGGTTACCTAGTTAGTACCGTTAGTTTGTTTGGTTCATTTGGCTCTAAAATGAACAAATATTAATGTTGTAAGAAACTATGAGATGTCTTGATTCTTTCTCTGAATAGATTTGGTTATTTATCATGTTGGTATAACTTATGATCAAATTTATTACATTATCGATGCCATTCATTGTTCGGTTATAGTTTTTTATGGTGAATAGATATTTGTTTTGGCGAGGAAGCGTAGTGAAACTGATTGCGGGACTAGATGGGGAATACTTGTGTTGGGTTAAACTTTTTAGAAAACAAAGAAGAAGAAGCTAAAGAACAACCACCGCCATTGTTCGTCCAACACAAACCGCCTGAACAAATAAAGATCCCTGGACCACATAAACAAGAACAAGAATATGTCAAACCCAAGAAAATCAAATATGTTACTAGTGCTCGACTTCAAACCGATTCAGTCTTGCAAAGAAAAACTGGAAACTTGAAAGATTTCTTCACTTTGGGTGAAAAGTTAGGCCAAGGGAAGTTCGGTGAAGTGTTTATCTGTATAGACAAAGGTAGTGGTGAACTATACGCATGTAAATCGATTGCCAAAACAAAGTTATTGACTGATGATGATGTGGAAGACGTGAGGCGGGAAATTCAAATAATGCATCATTTAGTTGAGAATCCTAATGTAATTTCAATTAAAGGGGAGTATGAAGATGATATAGCAATTCATGTTGTTATGGAATTGTGTGTGGCTGGTGATCTATTCAATAGAATTACCACTTATGGACATTATACTGAAAGAAGGGCGGCTGAACTTACTAGAGTTATTGTTGGGGTCGTCGAGGCATGTCATTCTTTGGGTGTTATGCATCGAGATCTAAAGCCTGAGAATTTTTTGTTTGTGGATAAGAGAGAAAATGCTCTTCTTAAAACTATTGACTTTGGATTGTCAGTTTTCTTTAAGCCGGGTAAACTTAAACATGCTTGTGCATAATACATAGCTAATTTTAATACGCATAAGAATTAGTTGAGGATAAATATAAATGAGAAGGCGACGTAGTTACATGTAACCACTTTGTGTATTACTTAATAAAAACTAAAAATAATAGGTTAATGCGTTTATGCGGGTCTCATCTTCTTTATTTAAAATTGGGTTTGTATCGAATGTCCATCACTTTTAAATTACATTAACTTTTGATGGATTGACGCTAATAGTTTCCTTTTTATAGGTGAATTATTTCATGATGCGGTCGGTAGTCCATATTATGTTGCACCAGAAGTCTTGAAACAAAGTTATGGTCCTGAAGTGGATGTTTGGAGTGTTGGGGTGATCGTTTACATTATATTAAGCGGGGTTCCTCCATTTTGGGCCGGTGAGTAGTCACGTATGTGAAGTTACATAAAATTTGCAACTTTTGTTTAAAAATGTGAAGTTGATTGCTTAAAAATATATCTATTTATATTGTAGAAACAAAGCAAGGTATATTTGAACAGGTCCTTCATGGCGATCTTGATTTTTCATTTGATCCATGGCCCAACATTTCTGATGGTGCTAAAGATCTAGTGAGAAGAATGCTTGTTCGAGACCCCCAAAATCGTTTAACTGCACATGAAGTTTTACGTTAGTCTTACAAATCATATGTATTCTCATTTAAAAAAAAGGTGACACTGTTTATTATTTTTTTTTTCAGGCCATCATTGGGTTCAAACTGCTAGCCAGGCCCTGGACAAACCTCTTGACTCTGCGAGTTGCGTGTTGCCGTTTTCAGCCATGGATAAGCTCAAGAAAATGGTTAGCATATCATCTTGAATGATAAAGCCTAAAACACCCATAAACACATGCTTTTTAATCTTTTCAATTTTTTCACCCATCATTCAACATACATTATTTCTAAAAATCTACAAACATTCTTACATGTATATACATTTTTGACATCCTCTCTACTTCTTACATATATTTTTTATAACCATATTGGCTTTTTACCGTATATAAAATTAAAAATAGTTTGTTAGTAAAAAATTATATAAATTAAAAGTTTCATATTAGAGATACAAAATAGTGTAAATTTGTTTTTCCAAACAAGTTTACACTATTTCTCATTAGATTTGTATGAGAAAGTTCATTTAAGTCAATCTTTGTCTTGGAATTTGTTTTGTCAAATTTCTCTAATTTCGTGATTTTCCCAAAATATATAAATTAGACAAACTATTAAATCTCATAGTCTACCTTGCTTAAATGTTGACTCAGGCATATGGGGACGGTAACAGAACAACTGATTGTGGCGAATTCGTGGCTAGAACGTTGAATGCGAATAACTTATAAAAATGGAAGCAGTTATACTACCAGTTACCGATAACGAGCTTCAACATGCTTGTGAGGAGTATGTCATATTGTCATAGATGCTCCATTCGAACAGTTGATTCTAATTATATAGACACATGGGATGGTGTTTGTGATTATAAAACTGATATGGATATAAAAATGTCATGATAATGATAATGCAACATTTGATTTTCTTCTAACTTATACTCTTAACCATTCATATTCACACAGTTTAATAAAGAACGTTATAATCAACAACAAAATAGTCCAAGGTGATGTTGTTTAGAAACTCAAACTTCTAGGTTTCACAAGACACACCTAAACTCCATTCATACTAGAAAATTAGTATTTATAAACTTCAAAAAGTAGTACTTACTATGCTCAGTATGTTTGGCTCTTTTTACAAGCTTTATTAAGTTGAAACTAGATTCATTACAACTCTTGTTTAATGTTGACATCAATATAACTTCAATGTTAACCTCATTAACACGGGTAGTAATTGCATTAGTAAATCTTAATGGTGATTCAACCCATTTATGCATGCAAACGAACTAAACGTTCAGTGAACCGCTTGACAAAAAGTTCATTTATGTTTTTTTATTTAATAAACAGACGAACATGAAAAAAATCTTTCCTCTAACTAAACGAACAAGCATGAACAGAAGTCGCGTTTATTCATTGAGGTGGACCAATGGTGTGGCGTCGGTCGGTAAAACGCGAGTGTTGGTAAAACCTGACGTTTGTGCAAATTCGGTCGGTTTTTGTCACGTTCGTTACATTCTTGAGCATAGGCCCGATGAGATTTGTTTAAAAAGATGGAATCAAATGGAATTGTTCAAATGAACAAGAATATGTTAATTTTCCTTGTTCTCACCACTATATCAATTAAAACACACCGAACAAAAAACACACCACAACTAAAATAAAACACACCGAACAAAAAACACACTTTCCATATCCACCGTCAGATCAACATATCTAACGCACCAGATTACTTCTTACACTTCTTAGACAAACTCCACTTCTTATTTTAACCCCACCCTATATAACATTCATTATCGTTTATTTAAAATACAAACAAACGACCATAAACGAAAACAAAAATACTCATTTTCTCAATGAATTGGTTCGTTTAAATGTCCGTGTCCATTCATTAAAATATTCTTGTCTCTTAATAATTTATAAACGGAAATTAATAATCACGTTTTAGCAAGTATATAAAGTACGAAATTAGAGTTAAAGTTATAGAAGGAAAGATCTATATCTATAAGCAATAAACATGTAAATTGACCCGTTACCTATAAATTCAAGCAATAATACTAATAATAATCAAATCAATTCAATCCAATCAGACGTAATTTCTGGGATCGACAGACAGAGACAAATCCGCGAAGAGAAGAAGAAGAAGATTCAATTCAACATATTATTATTATTATTATTATTATTATTATTATTATTCCGTTAGTCTCCGCGTAAATCAAAACGAATAATAACCATAATTCAACATTTCAACATTTGGGTCTTTCTTTCTTGCTTCCACTTCCTTAAACTCCAATTAAAAATAATAATAATAAAAAGAAGAAGCTAAATACCTGGTTAGTATTCTTGATTTGCTTGCATGTATGATTTTGAATTGCTTTGACTTTAATATGAATAACGTACGATTGATCTCACTAGATTTGGGTGTTTATTATTTGGGTTATATATTAACAACCATCAAATTGCTCAGTTGATCGCTGTATATATGTTAGTTTCTTGATTCTTGCTAGTTGTCATCATCTGCTCATAATTGTTGTAATGGGTTTCACTTATTTAGTTTTAGGCTCGAGTTTGGCTCGTTTTTAGCTCTTTTTTTCTAAACTCGAGCTTGGGCTCGGTTGGTTTATTATTATTAATATTATTATTATTATTATTATTATTATTATCATTATTTATTTATTAATTTATAGACATTCTTAATTATTTTTTATAAGAAAACCTTGAATGAGCCTAAGCTCAGCTCAAGCTCGTGTATTCATGTGCAATACCTTAAACGAGCTAAAGCCGGCTTCTAAAAGAATAAAACTTAAGAATACACAAGGCTCTCGAGTTTGGGCTTGATAGCTAAACGAGCTTTATTTGAGGTTTGAACTTGGCTCGGTTTGTTTTGAGTTTTTTTTATCGATCTGATTCAAGTAACTCGTGAGCGGTTTGGTTAGTTTGTAGTTTGTACCCTATTTAGTTTTGGTTGTTTTTGATGATCAATTTTGTTTCATCGAACAAGTGCAGTGAAATCTGGTCCGGTTTAGATGGGGAATGTTTGTGCTGGACCGAACTTTTCAAAAAACGGGTTTTTTCAATCGGTTTCAGATGCAATTTGGACGACCCGATCACCGGACGAACCTCCACCGACACCTAATGGAGTAGAAGTTAAAGAACAACAACCACACAAACCACCGGAGCAAATTAAGATCCCAAAACCCGAAAAGAAACAAAACCAAGATCAAGAATTAGTAAAACCCAAGAAAACGAAACGGGTCACGACTGCAGGGCTCCGAACCGAGTCCGTCTTGCAAAGAAAAACCGGAAATTTGAAACATTTGTTCACATTGGGGAAGAAGTTAGGACAAGGGCAATTTGGTACAACGTTTCTTTGTATAGACAAAAGTACAGGTGAACTATACGCGTGTAAAACGATTGAAAAAAGGAAGTTATTAACCGATGATGACGTGGAAGATGTGAGGCGGGAAGTTCAAATAATGCATCATTTAGCTGAGCATCCGAATGTTATTTCGATTAAAGGGGCATATGAAGATAATGTAGCGGTTCATCTTGTTATGGAGTTGTGTGCGGGTGGAGAGCTTTTTGATAGAATTCTTGCGCGTGGACATTATACGGAACGGAAAGCGGCTGAACTTACGAGAACTATTGTGGGGGTCGTGGAGGCTTGTCATTCTATGGGTGTTATGCATCGGGATTTAAAGCCCGAGAACTTTTTGTTTATGAATAAAAGAGAGGATGCGGTTCTTAAAACTATTGATTTTGGATTGTCGGTTTTCTTTAAGCCAGGTATTATATCACAGTTAATACAATTTTATGTACTACATTTTACTTTAAGACCATTTTTTATTTTTTAATTTTTTTTGCAAGTGAAACATTTCATGATGTGGTTGGAAGTCCATATTATGTTGCACCAGAAGTCTTGAAAAAGAATTATGGTCCGGAAGTGGATGTTTGGAGTGCCGGGGTGATCGTTTACATTTTGCTATGTGGGGTTCCTCCGTTTTGGGCCGGTGAGTAGTTAACTATGTGAAGTAATTTTATAATTTGAATGTTCATAGAACCCATGGTGGGAATATAAAGTTATAGTTGTTTGTTTAAAAAATTGTCTTTTTGATTATAGAAACCGAACAAGGAATATTTGAACAAGTATTGCATGGTGATCTTGATTTTTCTTCTGACCCGTGGCCAATCATTTCTGATGATGCTAAAGATCTAGTGAGAAAAATGCTCGACCAAGACCCAAAAAGGCGTTTAACTGCACATGAGGTTTTATGTGAGTCTCACAAATCATTATTTATGAATTTGTTACATTTTTAATAATTATGCATCAATTCAAGTACAAATAATTTTTAGTTGTTTCATAAACTAGGCTCATAATGCGTCATTCAAATTAGTCAACTTTTGACTCGCTGGACGAGTCAACATATTGGTTATTGAGTACAGTTGGATTATCGGGTCTCCTACTTCATTGTCGGTTTCAGGAATTGAATATGTGGACTTATAATACAAGTACTTAACTAATTTGGCCACTGTTATTGTTATTTTAATAATAGTTTCTGTAACCATATTTAATAGATTAGTTATAGTGTTATAAGCACCCTCGTTACAAAATTATTGTTTTAAAATTTTAATTTTTTTCAGGCCATCCTTGGGTTCAAGTTGACGGTGTGGCTCCAGACAAGCCTCTTGACTCTGCAGTTTTGAGTAGAATGAAACAATTTTTAGCCATGAATAAGCTCAAGAAAATGGCGGTCAGAGTAGGTTGACTTCAAAAGTCAACACACGTCTTCGTTATATAGTGTTTATTAAACACACAAACTTGATGCAGGTCATAGCAGAGAGCCTATCAGAAGAAGAAATAGCCGGGCTGAAACAAATGTTTCAGATGATAGATACCGATGACAGCGGTCACATTACTTTTGATGAACTTAAGGAGGGATTAAAAAGAGTCGGTGCTAACCTTAGGGAGTCGGAAATATATGATTTAATGCAAGCAGTAAGACCTAAGTTCAGTTACTTCTAAAATGAGTTATTTTTGCATATATTAATAGGAAAAATATTGACTCTCATGGTCAAACTTGCTCAAATTTTGACTCAGGCCGATGTGGATAATAGTGGAACGATTGATTATGGAGAATTCGTGGCTGCAATGTTGCATATGAATAAAATAGAAAAAGAAAATCATTTGTTTGTGGCGTTTTCTTACTTTGATAAGGACGGAAGTGGTTATATTACTGCCGATGAACTTCAACAAGCTTGTGAGGAGTTTGGCATAGACGTTCCCTTTGAAGAATTGATTCAAGACATTGACCAAGATAATGTAAGTTTCTTATTCACAGAATCCGAAAATAGCCTCGTTAACCACCTATTTTAATAAAATAGTCACTGACTTTTTTATTTTTTATTATCATTTTGGCACACAAATAATATTTGGCTATTTTCATGATTTTCTCTTAAAATCTTAATACTATGCGTATGTGTCTGTAAGAATGTTAAACGAGTACTTGCTCACGATTTATTTACATGGTATAATAGGATGGACGCATAGACTACAACGAGTTTGTGGCCATGATGCAAGGGCCTGCCAATGCTGGTGCTAAGAAGAGCCTCGAGTCTACCTTCAGCCTTACGTTACGAGGACCATTAAAACAGTGAACATAAAAACTTATTTTTTCTAAAAAACATTCTTGTTATTTTTTAATGATTATTTCTTGAAAATATTATACCAGATTTTAGAAACCAGTACTTGCGGTTTACTTACAGTATATGTCTTGATTTTGATTTTATTTGTACACAATACACAAATGACCTTCCTAACATGTTAAGATATTAAGTTGGACAAGGTCAGTTTGGTCATATTATTTTTCATGATTAATTTTTTTTATATCTTAAATAAAAATTGGAATATCTCGTTAAGTTCTTTTGGTTGTTATATACTTAACTTTATATAAATATAAGATATTTGATAAAATAATATATTTTAGTATTTTAGTTTTGATATTCATTTTATTAAACAAAATTAAGATCAAATTTATGATATAAATTATAATATACGTTACCAGCTTTAATATTTAATAAATATCATTAATACAAAAATTATAAATGGACAAAGAAATTTAGTTAATTTATTTATTAACAAAAGATGATTTTTTATTTGAGTATATATATATATATATATATATATATATATACTAGTTTTTATCCCCCGTATTACGGGGGTTGTGTTTCTTTTTCGTGTCTAATATTTATATTTTTTGGATTTTAATTTTATTTATTGTAAGTATGTTAATAATATACTTAGGGTTTGATGATAAAATGGTTTCACAAATAAATGAGATGTTATAACCCGTTTAAAAGCTATGAGTTTGGTAAAACTCATGACCCGCTTACTTTTTTTACTATAGAATTGTTACTTAATATAAAAAATATCTTTTTCTTAAAAAAATTAGATATTAGTTTTATAAGATTTTCATATCAAGGTGAGATTATTTTTTAATATAATGTGAGTTATAACGCGTTTAAGGTTATCTGGGTTTAATGAGACCCATACACGTGAATTCGGGTCAAATGCATGAGAAACCTGTTGGAATACCGTATGCCCGAGACACATAATTAGGTTAATGTGGCTAGTCATGTTTGATCCAAGTCGGGTCATACCCAATAACGAGTTAGACACACACCAATTATGTATTTGTTAAGATAAGATCTATAAGACAAATACAGAACACGATACATTCAGAAATTCGGGTTTCTGAATATTTACTTGAAAGTGTTAAATAAATTAATCGGTTAATTTATTTATTCAAATAATTATTATTGGAATGATTATTTAACTATGTATTCTTTTATAAAATGGTTTATAAAAGATGGGGTGTTTATATATTTTATAAAGTATAAAATAAATAAAATAAAAAAAAAAAAAAAAATTATTATTATTGGGGCCGGTTTTAGGGTGGGCCCCACACCCCATATCTTGGTCAATTTCTTGTCACAAGGTTGAGTGTATTTTACTTAACCAAAACCTAACCAAAACCTAACACCATGTTAGTATGATGGTATGTGATGATGAGAAAAGATCATGATCAAAAATATATAAACACTTTCAAGTAACATAAAAAAACAACTTCTTCCTTTCTTTCTTTCTGGTTTACGGCCAAAAAGAAAAAGAAAGGCTCGGGTCTCGGGTTTTTCGTGTTCAAGCTTCCTAGCATAGCTCGGTGTGTGTTGGAGGCTCGGGGTATATTCCGTTTGAGGGTTTTCCTTTGAAAGTCTAACATTCACATCATCATCTTCTTCAACCATCTACTAAACTCTTAAAGGGTTAAGAATGTAAGTGTTTACTAGCTTGATAGTTTAGCTTTTCCGTATCATTTGATCCTTGCTTCGGGTTTCTAGTAAATAGATTATTGGTAATCTTATAACATGAATAAACTAGGTTATTCATGAACATATACATATATAAACACATGGATACATATGTTTAGTTTGTAAATATCACGCTTCCGCCTTAATTGTGACTAGTTAAATGGTTAACTAAGTTTATAAATTCTATGGAAACCCAACAAATGGCATCAAGAGCCGGGATACGGGAAACTAAGCTTCGGGTTCTCGGTTTTATATTTTTCCCCTTGAAAGATTTTATACAAAAAAATTAACATGCATGATATTTTTTTTTGTATTTAATCTTGTTATTGTTTTTGGCTTTGTTCAAAAAAAAAAAAAAAAAAAAAAAAAATATAAAACCGAGTATATGGGCCGAAGCCCAAATCGGGTGATTTTGGGCCGAAGCCCACTTGGATATGGTTATTGGGCTAACCGGACATAAAAGGGAAAAAGCTAAATGGGCCGAAGCCCATTTTTGGTTAAATGGGCCGAAGCCCATGAGTTTTTTAATTGGGCCGAAGCCCATGTGTTTTGCACATGTGGGCCGAAGCCCATAATCACGTTATTGGGTCAAGCCCAAATTGGGTTGGGCTAGGCCCGATAAAGTCAAGGGGTTTTTGGAACGGGTTCCTAAAACATAACGGGTTATGTTTGTTAATACTAGACCGAGCCGTAGACCAAGTGGATGTTTGTTTGTGGTTGATGTTGTGATTGTAATTAATTATTCAAGTTTCGGTTTGTAATAATTAATTAGGGGCAATTTTGTAATTTTGTAATTATTTATTCATATGGGTATGTAATAAATAGGTTATTTGTATTATCTTTATTTTATAGAAAAATGTATTAGGACATTTATTTTGTAAAATAAAGAAGATTGCAAAATTGGAAGTTTGGGCCTAATTGGGCCGGGTATGGTGATAATGGGTCTCACAAGCCCATTAAAGGGATTCAAACCCAAAAGGACCTAAGCCCACCAATTGAGCCCAAATGGAAGCTTATGGAAGCTAAGGCCCAAGTTCAAGCCCAATGGATCACAACGGGGTTGAAGAAGATGCTCGAAGCATTTGGATGCGGGATCGAGTGGGAGCTACAACATCCATGTGTCATGTGTCCCTTAGGATTGGACCTAAGACACACACTTGTTTCGGCTAACAAGTGTGGTCTAATTTAGTGGCTCGTGTCTAGTATAATTGTGTATGCTTGTTAATTGATTGTTTGATTGTGTGGTTGTTAGATATTAGGATATCAACTTCGTCACATAGAATTAATTAACAAAGCATAAAATGGGTTCTAATAATTATCGGTAATTACGTGACACATAGTTTAATAAAATGGATTTATTAACTAGCCGTCTCACGCCCATAATAAAATGGCTTTATTATAAATTAGAATTTTGAAAAATGGTTTCAAAATATCGTGTTACTAAATGCATGTTAGAACATGATTTAAAGTTTTACAACTAGAATTATTAAAACTAAAAATCCCTTTTAAAATTAAGGATAATAAGTTAAACACCATCCTTTTGTATAACGCTTAACATATTAGTAAGCTCTTAGTGGGAAAAAGGTCACCTAACCGCGTAAGAGTAAATTAATATGTTAAGGTAATATTGGCATATAAATGGGAAAAAGGTCACCTAACCATTTGTATGTTAATATTACAAGTTGATAC
This sequence comes from Bidens hawaiensis, assembly GCF_021521415.1. NCBI lineage: Eukaryota > Viridiplantae > Streptophyta > Magnoliopsida > Asterales > Asteraceae > Bidens > Bidens hawaiensis. The sequence continues at coordinate 107,194 of NW_027496067.1, forward strand.
AAGTAGGACGACTTAAATTAGAACCATGTGAAGAGGGTCACCCAAACATGGGGTCTAATAGGTGTTGATGGGATAAACATGCCGACACGAAATATGATTTCGAACCGGTCCCATAAACTCTAGAAGTTGCAAAAGGGTTTGCAATTGTTATGAATAACTACCTTGATAAATCGACAATGGGAAAAAGGTCACCTAACCGGAGTCGGGTTTATCGTTGGATTCTAGATTTTAATTATTAATTATATTTGGTATATATATAAAAGGGTATTAATAATTAAAAAGGTAAAACACTAAAATGAACTTAATTAAAATTCTGCAGATGGCCGCACACGTCGACGACAACATAATCCCTAACGTCCAAAATGTCTCTCTCCGATCTATTCTCGCTAAAGACCGTCTTAACCACAATAACTTTTCGGATTGGTTCCGAAATTTAAGGATAGTTCTAAAACAAGAAAAATTATATCATGTTTTGGAAACACCTATCCCCGAAGAACCGGAAGAGGGTAGTGAGGTCGAATATATGAATTGGGTCAAACTCACGGAAGATTCCATTCAAGTGTCATGCCTCATGTTGGCGACTATGGTTCCCGAAATCCAAAAGGATTTCGAAAACCATAATGCGTACGACATGATTACTCAACTTAAGGAAATGTTCCTTAAGCAATCGAGGGTTGAAAGGTTCGAAACGGTTCGAGCCTTGCATGCATGTAGAATGGATGATAATCAACCAGTTTCAACTTATGTACTTAAGATGAAAAGTTACATTGATCGCCTCGCCAAGCTCAATTGTCCCATCTCAAAAGAGTTAGCAACGGATTTGATCCTTAACTCTTTGTCGAAAAGGTTCGACACATTCGTGTTAAATTATAACATGAACGGATGGGACAAAACCATTGGAGAACTTCACTCAATGCTTAAAACAGCCGAGGCGAGCATGGGCAAAAGGGTTTTACCCATGTTTGCGATCAATGAAGGTAGATCCAAGAATCGATCTCAACCCAATCTTAAGGCTAAAGTAGCCAAAAGAAAGGGTCCTCCTATGCATCTTAAGGGTAAGGGCAAATCACCGGTTATGGCAAAGAAACAAAAGGTTATGGAACCGAGGGGTCATAAGGATGATCCTTGTTTTGGTTGTGGGGAGACCGGACACTGGAAACGCAATTGCCCGGTCTACCTAAAAGAGCTAAAAGACAAGAGGAATGCGGCGCATACCTCGGGTAATGTCTTTATGATTAATGTTGAGCTAAATCTTATTTCTTCTAACACATGGGTATTGGATACCGGATGTGGAACTCATATTTGCAATTGGTTGCAGGGGTTCAAAAAGAATGAAGACTTAAAGAAGGGCGAAGTGAATCTTTTCATGGGCAACGGTGCAAGGGTGCACGTGGTCGCTAGAGGAGACTTCACTTTATCGCTTCCAAGTGGTTTGGAAGTTGTTTTGAGAAATGTTTTGTATGCTCCTAGTTTGACTAGGAACATTATTTCTGTGCACCTTCTTAGACAATGTAATTTTGATTTTAAATTTGTAAGATCAGAAATGCATGTATCATCTAATGGTATCTTTTATTTTAAAGCTGTACCAAACAACGGTATTTATGAATTGGTTCATGATAATACCTTAAATAGCTCATTATATCAAACTTCTACTAAAAGACTCAAAAAGGATTTGAGTGATTCCTACATTTGGCATTGTCGCCTTGGACACATAAACAAGAATCGTATAAATACTCTCCAAAAGAAAGGTCTTTTGAAAACAAACGAGTTAGGTTCGTTTGATGAGTGTGAATCTTGTATTCAAGGCAAGATGACCAAAGAGCCTTTCAAAGGTACAAATGAAAGGGCTAAGGATTTGTTAGGTATAATACATACGGATGTATGCGGACCTTTCAAGCCAACTAGTAGGAATAGTGAAAGGTACTTCATTACCTTTACCGACGATTTTAGTCGATATGGGTATGTTTATCTAATGAAACACAAACATGAAGCCTTTGAAATGTTCAAAGAATTTCAAAATGAAGTACAAAATCAGCTCGACCGAACAATCAAGGTACTCCGCTCCGATAGAGGAGGCGAATACCTAAGTGAAGCTTTTCAAAGTCATCTTAGAGATTGTGGAATTATTTCACAGCTCACTCCTCCTGGAACTCCTCAACATAACGGAGTATCCGAGAGGAGGAATCGAACACTGTTGGACATGGTTCGATCAATGATGGCACGAAGCTCACTACCGCCATCATTTTGGGGATATGCGTTACTTACAGCGGCTCGTATTTTGAATATGGCCCCGACCAAAAAGGTGGATCGAATACCCTATGAAGTGTGGCATGGAAAGGTTCCATCCTTTTCATATTTAAGGGTATGGGGATGCATAGTTTATGTTAAACGTGACACCCCAAATAAGCTTGAGGCTCGATCCATCAGGTGTATCTTCATAGGATACCCAAAGGATGATATAGGATATATATTCTATGATCCTAGTGAACAAAAGGTGTTTGTTTCACGCAAAGGATACTTCTTAGAAACTAGGTTCCTTATGGAAGGACCTAGTGAAAGGAGAGTGGAACTTGAAGAGGTTCAAGAATCACTGGATGATACACAATTGGTCGATACTAGCTTTCAACACGAGGATGTTGAAGATGATCAAATGGTTGATCATACACACGTTGCTCGCAGATCTAATAGGATTAGTCGACCTCCCAAGAAATATGGATTTCTTGTGGATGATTGCTACTTGGTCGATTCGGATGAACCGATCTCCTACAAAGATGCTATGTCACAACCTGATTGTGAAAAATGGCTTGAAGCCATGAGCGCCGAGATGCAATCCATGCACGATAACCAAGTTTGGGAATTGGTTAATCGTCCACTTAACTCCAAACTGGTTGGATGTAAGTGGGTCTTCAAAAGGAAAACTGATATGCATGGAAATTTAGATACTTACAAAGCACGACTTGTAGCAAAAGGTTTCACGCAAACTCAAGGGATTGATTATGATGAAACCTTCTCGCCGGTCGCGATGCTTAAGTCGATCAGGATATTATTTGCCATTGCAGCTCATTTTGATTATGAGATATGGCAAATGGATGTCAAGACCGCTTTTCTAAATGGATATCTTGAGGAAGATGTCCATATGGTTCAGCCTGAAGGTTTTGTCGATCCATCTAATCCTGATAAAGTTTGTAAGTTAAAGAAATCAATCTACGGGTTGAAACAAGCATCACGGATGTGGAATCATCGTTTTAATGAAGAAATCAAAGCGTTTGGTTTCGTCCAAAACGGTGATGAGGCGTGTGTGTATAAATGGGCTAGTGGGAGTATAATCATTTTCCTTATTTTGTATGTCGATGATATACTTTTATTTGGAAATGATATACCAAGTATGGAAAACGTTAAAGCGTGGTTAAGTAGTCGTTTCTCAATTAAGGATCTTGGAGAAGCGACATATATCTTGGGAATAAAGGTCTATAGGGATAGACAAAGGAAATTGATCGGACTCAATCAAAGTGCGTACATTGATAAAATCCTGAAAAGGTTCAGGATGGAAAACTCTAAGAAAGGTTTGGTACCTATTCCTAGAGGAACCGTGTTAAGCTCATCCCAAAGTCCTAGCTCTAAGGAAGAGCAGGATAGGATGAAGCATGTTCCTTATGCTTCGGCAATAGGATCTATTATGTATGCAATGATATGCACCAGACCGGACGTCTCGTATGCTTTAAGCATAACGAGTAGATACCAGCACAACCCAGGTGACAGTCATTGGATGGCTGTCAAGAATATATTAAAATACCTTAGAAGGACTAAGGATATGTTTTTAATATATGGGTCTGGTGAGGAGGAACTCGTCGTAAAGGGTTACGTGGATGCGAGTTTCCAAACTGACCGAGATGATTCTCGATCACAGTCGGGATATGTCTTCATTTTGAATGGAGGCGCTGTCTCTTGGAAGAGTTCGAAGCAGGATGTTGTCGCGTTATCCACTACAGAATCTGAGTACATCGCCGCTTCAATGGCAGCCCAAGAGGCTGCATGGATGAAAAAGTTCATCATGGATCTAGGGATTATCTCTTCCATTCAGGAGCCCCTAGAGATATTCTGTGACAATGAGGGTGCTATTGCACAGATCAAGGAGCCTCGTGCTCATCAGAAAACGAGGCACATTGAGCGCAGATTCAACTACATAAGGGATGAAGTTGAAAAGAGAAAGATATGTATTCATAAAGTTCATACCGATCAAAATATTGCGGACCCACTCACGAAGCTCCTCGATAGGCCAAAGCATGAGGGTCATGTTTGTGCATTAGGACTTCGGTATTCTAGTGAGTGGATTTGATCTGTGTTTAGTGTTTATATAAGAACGAATGTAATGGGTATCTCATGAAAATTAATTATGTTTTAATTATTCAATGATTTATGTTCTATATTTGCATGTTTAATCCATGAATGACTTATGTTGTTCTAAACGTCCGTAGTCGATTATGCTTGTGGGAACAAGTATGAAGGTAAGACTATTATGAACCCGGATTGGTTGATATTCATGTGATGAATATAGGGCATAGGTTTGCCACCAAGGTTCATAGATATTTGTGGGATACAAATATTGGACATGATCCGCTCTCAAGGATCACTGCATGGAGTTAGTGCAACTGATCATAAGTAATCCTTGAGTAAAGGCGAGTATCATTGTGTCCTTTGACCTGAGATGCATATTGGATCTGGTTTCTCATCAAGTCTGATAACTTGACTCTCTTCTTTGTTTTTCGGTAACACGATGACGTAAAAGAAAGAGCTCAGATATCATACGAGATGTCAACAAGGAAGTATGCAGTCAAGATGGGATTTGTTCCTCTTATGTGTTGAGAGTTTAGATGTCTAAGGCCTGTTAAGTTAAATCATTGAGAGAATGATCACTCTGTGTCTCTTCGATTTGACAGGACATCTAGTAACAAAGAGATGTAATGATAAGATTTACCTATATCATATCAAGTATGGACTTGAAGGGGATGATGTTATTGAATGGCACTTAGTCAAACACACTAGGGGTGGTGACCTGTTGTTAGGCGGTATTCACCATTAGCATTAACTTCTTATGAGTCACGTGCAAGTGGGAGATTGTTGGAATACCGTATGCCCGAGACACATAATTAGGTTAATGTGGCTAGTCATGTTTGATCCAAGTCGGGTCATACCCAATAACGAGTTAGACACACACCAATTATGTATTTGTTAAGATAAGATCTATAAGACAAATACAGAACACGATACATTCAGAAATTCGGGTTTCTGAATATTTACTTGAAAGTGTTAAATAAATTAATCGGTTAATTTATTTATTCAAATAATTATTATTGGAATGATTATTTAACTATGTATTCTTTTATAAAATGGTTTATAAAAGATGGGGTGTTTATATATTTTATAAAGTATAAAATAAATAAAATAAAAAAAAATAAAAAAAAAAAAAAAAAAATTATTATTATTGGGGCCGGTTTTAGGGTGGGCCCCACACCCCATATCTTGGTCAATTTCTTGTCACAAGGTTGAGTGTATTTTACTTAACCAAAACCTAACCAAAACCTAACACCATGTTAGTATGATGGTATGTGATGATGAGAAAAGATCATGATCAAAAATATATAAACACTTTCAAGTAACATAAAAAACACAACTTCTTCCTTTCTTTCTTTCTTGTTTACGGCCAAAAAGAAAAAGAAAGGCTCGGGTCTCGGGTTTTTCGTGTTCAAGCTTCCTAGCATAGCTCGGTGTGTGTTGGAGGCTCGGGGTATATTCCGTTTGAGGGTTTTCCTTTGAAAGTCTAACATTCACATCATCATCTTCTTCAACCATCTACTAAACTCTTAAAGGGTTAAGAATGTAAGTGTTTACTAGCTTGATAGTTTAGCTTTTCCGTATCATTTGATCCTTGCTTCGGGTTTCTAGTAAATAGATTATTGGTAATCTTATAACATGAATAAACTAGGTTATTCATGAACATATACATATATAAACACATGGATACATATGTTTAGTTTGTAAATATCACGCTTCCGCCTTAATTGTGACTAGTTAAATGGTTAACTAAGTTTATAAATTCTATGGAAACCCAACA